>NC_056749.1:463073363-463250001 GCF_019279795.1 Protopterus annectens
TTTTATGTGGTGAAAAACCAAACGGAAACTTAAAAAGCATATTTACGAGCACAATCTAGATACAAGGAACAAGAATATTAAAAAACTCTTTATACAAGCATGTGGAAACACACCCTGATCATTCTTTTTTTATTTTTTGGATTGGATTTTGTACCCCAGAATATGAGGGGATGGCCATGGGAAAATCTTATCGAATATACAGAAATGTGCCAACTAAGGTTGAATGCTTGTGTGCCCCATGGCCTTAATGAATGTATTTCAATCAGTAGTGTACTGCGTTTAAAAATCATACAAAGTGTAAACCCTGCACCTTATTTTCTAACTACATTCTTTTGTACTTGATAACATATGCTTAACAAATTTGCTTCTGTTGTTAAATGATGTGGTGGTCATGTGACTTTTTACTATTTAAATATTGTAGAGTTAGTTGAATGTTTAGATTCCCATCTCCAAAGACCACCCTTCCTGGATACCAGGAACATCCTGGAGTAGAACCTTTTTCCTACTTGGGGGGGCAGAACTACCTGAATAGTGCCTTGAGAAAGGAGGTTGGAAATGACCTGAGGAAAGAGTTCCAATTGTTCTTTTGGAGGTTGTGGAATACCCCTGAAGGGGAAGAGTCTTTCACACCATAAGATATCCTTGCGTGATGAGGGAAAGGACCCAAGAGTCCCGAGTTATCTGTTTCCAAGTAGACAAAGAAAAAGACAGGCAAAGGGACAGAGGACTTAATGGTATGGGAGATGGGTAGTCACACTGAAAGTGCTATTTCTGTATGGGAGTAGAAGAGGTAGATTTAGAGGAAAATCATCTATCTTACCACTGGAAGACTGGGGCCAGTCAGACTTTCTAGCAAAGGTGGTCTTGGTAGGGTAGCTCCTCTGAAACCTGGGCACTGAGGAAACAAAAATATGTTTCAGGTGTTGCAGCTCCTTGCCGTTCTCCTGTAAAGACTTAAAAGAGTTCTGCAGCAGAGGTACTAAACAATGCCTTGCTGTCCAGGGGGCCACCCATGATTTTTGCCTTAATGTCATCAGGCAAAGGTTGGAGCCTGGGCCAAAAATACCTCCTCAGGACTGACCCAGATGTAGCCACTCTAGCTGATGCCTCCACAGCATCATAGCTACATTTTATGGAATACCATGTAACCTAAGATGAGGAGTTAGAGATGGAGGAAAGCTTAACCTTAGTGGGACAGTCAGGAAGCTCAGAGTAGTTTGCCAGTGTCCGATAAAGGGGCCAAAGAATATCTGGCCATATGGGTCTCAGTTAATGGCCCTGAAGGCCAGAGTAACTGAAGTATAAACCTTTTTTCTTAGTCTCTCCATGACTTTTCTCTCCTTATCTGAGTGAAGCAAGGAAGTGGCAGGTAGCATCTTGGAGGCCTTGTCTGCAGATACTGAGATGGTAGCAGGGTATGCAGAGGGACACTAATAGGAATTTCAAGTCCTCCAGCACTTTATAAAATCTATCTGGCCTTTTGTGGGCTGGAGGTTGAGAATCAGAGTACTTTGACGTGGCAGCAAAGGCATCTAGGAAGGGTGGCAGAACAGGAGGTATGGCCGATGGGGAAGGGGAGTCCACCTGTAGCAGGTCATAGTTCCTTTTTTGGATGTCTGATATCGGACAACAATCCCACTTGAAAAACTCCCTCATCTCAAGAATTGTTTCCACACATGAGATATCCTCACCAGGGGGGGAGGCATAACCCAAAGGGGAAGAAATTTGAGCTGAATAAGTCAAAGATTCATCCCCTGAGGATTCCTCATCATCTGAGGAAAACTCCTCAGAGAGGTCCTTTTTTGAGGAGTAGAGGAAGGGATGGAATGAGAAGGGAGAGAGAGCTGAGGACCATCTCAGAGCCATAAGGGCACTGAACAGGCATTGGGAAAAGGCCTGCCAATTGTTGGTTGTTCCGGAGGAGCTGGAGAAACATATTTTGTCTTAATTTTTTTCTTTTTGGGAACCTCTACTTGGTGGAAGGTGGATGAACCTGATGTTGGCCTACATTCTACAGTGTTGGTAGGGACATCCTCTCGCACTATAATCTGAGTAATGCCATGCAGGCCTTCAGTCAGAACAAGCTGTGGTTCCCCACTACACCAGAGATGGATGCCTGCGTTTCCCTCAAGGACGTGCTGACAGGGTCCTTCACGGCCTCCACAAAGGTAACCATCAAAGGTGTGTCTACCAACTCTGGAATGGTCTCCACACCAACATCGGGTTCAGAAGAGATGTCCAGATCACAGGGAGCAGCAGGTAAACCAGGCCTGGATTTCTTGGCCTTCTTAGCTTGTGGCTTGCCTGAAGGGCCCAACGTAGCTTCCATGTCATGTCCAAGATGTTTTAGGAGCTGATTTTCAAGATACAAGTTTAGAGAAGCTAAGCAACTACATGGGGTCTTGGGTACAAAGGCTTTGCAAATAAAACAGGTAGTATGATCATGAGAGTACTTCTGTGAAATATGCCTTCCACATTGACCTGCCCTTCCTTGTTGGCATGCAATCACAAAAATACACAGTAGCCAAAGATAGCAATGAAAAATCTCCAACAGGGCACTTATCTGAACCAAGGTTTGCAACTTGTCTGACAAGAACGACCAGAGAAGACGATTGGACAGGCGGCAGAAAGTGTTCTGAGGTCTGGTACGTGTCGATGTCTGCTTTATACCAGATGTCACTTTATGACCGACATACATTCTGATTCTGTGTGATGTCACACGTACCTCAAAGTAGCACTAGACTTTTGTATACTGGCTGGATGCACGAGTCAGCTGGCGGCAGACTCCCTCATGTTACGAATACTGCAGCATATGAACAGGAGGACATCTACGGCTATCTGCTTGGTTTGGTCTGCCATGCTGTGAAAGGACATCTACGGCTATCTACTTGGTTTGGTCTGCCATGCTGTGAAAGAAATTTATCAAAGACTCCACCTTTTCCAGAGGAAGAAAGGCCTTGCAGGTGTACAAATCTAGTAGTACTAAAAAGTACAGTTGTGTAAGCAAACGTACCTCAAAAAGTATATGTTTGAATAATCACTGTTGCAGTAGCCTTAGCTATAAGGGTTACATCCTACCAAGGATATAACAACCAGACAGCTTCCAAAGCTTCAGGGCACATTCCATGCACCCAGTGAATTAGCTTGAGCTAAGCTGACTAAAAGACAGGTAAATGGGCAACTCAAGCCCTTCAGAGGTTTCCTGTCAACACAGACAGGGAGGCTGAGCCCTGACAGGACAATTCTAGTAACAGCAAAAAAGTATTCACAACCTAGCATAAATAGCACACCAAAAAATAATGGTGATAGAGGGACGGAGCAATCAGTAAAAGAGTTTCCAAGTTACAAACCTCAGATAAGTCATATTAGCTGGTTCAAATAGGGCAAGTGTTAGCTTCTCCAACACAAAAGTAAGATAAGAAGGAAGGGCCACCAGTTTTCTTTGACATTTCTTATGCAAGCCCCCTCCCATCAAAAACATTTTAAATACTTTGAAAAAGGCAGATTCATGGACAGACTTGCTGAAATGGCCTATAAACAAACTGACGTAGTAGTAAGAAAAGCCATAGGATGGTAACTCACACAAATATTGTAAAACCAGAGAGCAGCTAACTCTAAATGGGTGCTGGTTATGTTGCTGGCACCAACTAGAAAACCTTTTCCACTTGTTAATATACAATATTCTACTAGCAGGCTCTCTTGCCTCCATTAGTACTTTCTGCATGCACTCAGCAAACAGGTGCCTAAAGGGAATTAAGATCTTATCATCCATGGAGTCAGTTGAAGTTGATTGGGGTTGGGGTATATTAAACACCATTGATCTTGTCGGAGTAGATTCATACTGTGAGGAAGCCTAAGGTAATTGCCCCTTTCCATTTCCAAAAGAAGGGAGAACCACTGTAGCCTGGACCAGAAGGAAGTCTCCACAATGATCTCAGGGAATTCCTTATGAATCTTCAGAAGAACCCTGGATATCAGTGGAAATGGTGGAAAAGCATACATAAACATTCTTGTCCAAGGAAAAGAAAAGGGATCTGTCTTCCAGGCCCGTTTGCATGGAGTCCTGGAGCATAATCATGCCAGCTGATTGTTCAGATATAAGTCAAAGAGGTATAACTTGAGGAACTCCCCATATATGGATAAAATCTTGGAAGACCCCCCTGATCTAGTTTCCATTCACGAGAGTTTGCCTTTGTCCTGCTCAGTTTGACTACCACACAATTCTTCTCTGACTGAATGTAGGATGCTTGTAGAGTGAGACTGTGATGTGAAGCTATATCCCAGGCGAACATGGCTGGTCTGCGAAGGAGGTATAACCTGGTTCCCTCCTTGTTTGCTGATGTACCACCTCACTGTGGTACTGTCTGAAACAACTTGAAGAGGTCTAGTGGACCAAAGATGATTCAAAAAGTTGAGTGCCTTGATCAGGGCAAGCTTTTCTTTTATCCTTATGTGCTTGCATCTGTCCTTGGGTGTCCCACACCACTTGCACTTTTCTCTCTCTTAAAACTGCTCAGTAAGCAAAGTCTGAGGTATCTGTGGTGTCTGACTGCTTTGCAGCAGGGAGGGGAGAAGGTGAAACTTGGGTTTAGGGAAACTTGTTGTCTCCACCAAGTGATTTGTCTTCTGACACACCCCAGCACTTGGATTTGAAAAATACAAAGGATGCTTGTGTCGAGACCAAGGAGACTTCAACTATCATTGTATCTTTCTCATGTGGAGTCTTGCCAAGGGTATCAAGAGAATCATGGATGCCACGAGACCAAAAATCCTGAGGTATTCCCCTGCAGTGACCAAAGTCAGAAATGGATCTAATTATTTTCTGTGGAAGAAAAAGCTCTTTGAAATGAGGTGTCTAGCTGACACTACAGGAACACAACCCTGTGTGAAGCAGTCAAAAAGCACTTTGGGATGTTCTTTTGGAATCCCAGCTTGTTTAAGAGATCTCACTCCCACGTAGGAGATTCTTGACACTTTGAAAAAGACTCTGCCAAAATAAGCAAGCTGTCTGAATATGAAAAAAAATGGATACCTTGTAGCCTGCAATGAACTATAACTGGAGCTAGACACTTTGTGTACACTCTTGGCTTAGTAGATACTCCAACTGGTAAAGCAAAGAACTGATAATGGGATTTAGACAGGAATAAACCTTAAGAAATGCCTGAAGCCTGGATAAACAGGTATAAGGTCATAAGCATCTTTTAAATCTAGTGTTACCAAAAAACTTAAATGGGGAAGATGCAACGGGTTGTGAAGTAACAGCATTTTGAAGCTGAGCACTATCACATACAGGGTCACATACAGGGTTAGGTGAGAAAGACCCAGAGCTGGTCTCCAAAAATAGTCTTTCATTGGCACTAAAAACATCCTTGAATAAAAACATTTCTCAACCTAGGAAGGAGGAACTGGTTCTCTCTCTCCACTAGACAACTTGGTTTAAAGGACAGCAAGGAACAGACGAGTTTGGTCTAGTGGATGAGGAATTACCCCATGCAAGGAGGGATTTCCTCCCACAACCATTTGTAACATCGATAAATGATTGTCAGAACCCATCTGTCTGAAACTATCTGTTCCCAATGAGAAAAGTGGCAATTCAGACTTTCTGGAGGGGAAAGGGACTGCCAGAGTTGGGGTGGGGGGCAAGGTCCTTTAAATAAGAAGTTATGCACTCACCATAACGTTCCATCTGAGTAGGTAAACTTCATTTGGCAGCAACCTATGGGTCTTCGAATCCATATCGGATCCGAGCCGGCAGTTTCCAACAGCTGAGATCCGAGCTCCAAACTCCTCCCCCTACCCATAATCTCCTGCCATCCCTACCTGACCTCAGATCGAGTTTGCCTAATGCAAGACCTGCACCCAATAGCCAGTCTATGATTTGACCTCGATACAATCAGATGACAATGAGTAATATAAACATCCGACGGTCAGGGGGAAGGAGGGGGGGGCGGTTGCTGCCAAATGAAGTTTACCTACTCAGATGGAACGTTATGGTGAGTACATAACTTCTTAATCTGAAGTAGTTAACTTCATTTTGGCATCAACCTATGGGGCAGAGTCCCCAGCTACCTAAATCTTGGGAGGTCCTTATGGAAGGATGTTCCAGAGCACTGCAGAGCCAAAGGATGCTCTCCCTCTGGAGACCAGATCCAACTTATAATGATTTATAAAGGTAGGAGATGAAGCCCAAGTGGCTGCCGAACAAATTTCATCCAATGAGACTCTAGAACGAAAGGCAGCAGAGGTGGAAATTGACCTAGTAGAATGGACGTGGACTCCTTGGGGTGCGGGCCGGCCAGAACTTTCATATGCCAGTAGAACACACTGTGAAATCCACCTGGACTGTGCGACTTTTGAAACTGATTTCCCAAAATTAGACTTAGCAAATGAAATAAGCAGCTGGTCTGATTACCTATGACCAGCTGTTCTGTGCAAGTAGAAACATAGTTGTCTATGAACATCCAACGAGTGCAACTTATATTCGCCTTTGTTTTGGTAATTGGGAAAAAAGAAAGGTAAATTAATAGTTTGATTGATATTTGATTCGGAAGCAATCTTAGGAAGAAAAGAGGGATTGGTCCTGAGGGATACTCTGTCTTTATGAAAGGTCAAATACGGTGGCTTGGTGGAAAGGGCTTGAAGTTCAGAAACCCTTCTGGCCGAAGTGATAGCGACGAGAAAGGCTGTTTTCTAGGATAATAGTTTAAGATTCACTAAAGCTGCAGGCTCAAAGGGAGGAGCTATCAAAGCCTGGAGTACGAGCGCTAAATCCCAAGGCGGGACAACATCCTTCACTGGGGGTCTTAGCAGGAAGGTACCCTTCAAAAAGGCCTTACACAATCTGGTTAAGATCAAAGGGCCTAGGGTCACTCCCTACAAGATAATGTGAAATTGCTGCCAGCTGAACTCTGACCGTGGAAGAGCTGGCTCCTTGGTCAAAAAGTCTAACACCGCAGGCAATGGAGCCGTAAAGGGGTCTAAGCTTTGTTGCTCCGCCCAAACAGAGAACCATTTCCATTTGCTATCATAAAGCCTTCTAGTAGAAGGCTTGTGGGCCGCCAATAAGATAGCTTTGACTGGGGAAGAGATACCGGGAGTCCTAGCTAGAAGTGGAAAGTACAGTTGTGTACACTTACCATAAATGTAGATGTTCGAGTGTCTTCACTGTTGCAGTCATGACTGTAGGGTTCTCCCCTGCCGGCAGGCAGTCCTCGGTCGGCCAGAATCCCAAAGTCTGGGTCCGGCGTCGGCTGTTCAGCCATACTCCCTGACGTCAGAGCACCAGGAGTACAAAGCTGACAGCCAACGCCATGTTCTCCAGTTTTTCTTGCCCCAGATGTCAGAAGTTCCAAAATGAGTAAGGTCCCATACCCTTTGCAAATACACCTCAGAAGAAGGGTGAAAAAAAGGAACCACACAAAAGAAAAAATAAGAGGGACAGGTGGGAGGGAAACCCAGACTGCAACAGTGAAGACACTCGAACATCTACATTTATGGTAAGTGTACACAACTGTGCTATGTTCATCGTGTTTCACTGTTGCAGTCATGACTGTAGGGTAGAATCCCAAAGCAGAAAGAAAGGGAGGTGGTCATAAAGTAGAGGGGGCGGCTATAAGGCCCTACAAGACTGCAGAAGCAAAGCCTGCCCTAGACTTAGAGTAGAGAGGTAGATTGTAGTGCTTGGAAAAAGTATGCACTGAACTCCAAGTTGCAGCTTCCAAAATGTCTTTGGTAGGAACTCCCCTGAGGAATGCAGCTGAAGTGGCAGCAGCTCTGGTAGAGTGAGTCCTTATACTCCCTGGGATTTGCTTTCCATGGTGTGAATAGCAAAATCTGATTCCATGAGCAATCCATTTAGAAATGGCTTTACCTTGGGAACTTGAAACATAAGAAACAAACAATTGCTCTGATTTCCTGATGTCCTTGGTTCTGTCCAGGTAAAAACGTAGTTGTCTGTGTACATCCAAGGAATGTAAGATCCTTTTCCCCTTTATTTTGAGGAGTGGGGAAAAAAGTTGGCAAGTGAATAGTTTGATTTAAAGCCATTTTGGAAACCACCTTAGGCATGAAAGTAGGATTAGTCCTTAAAGACACCCTGTCTTGATTAAAAATAATATAAGGTTCCACAGCCATAAGGGCTTGCAACTCTGAAACCCTCCTGGCAGAGGTCAGAGCTAACAGGATGGCTATCTTCCAAGATAAAAACTTGATGTCAGATGAGGCAGCAGGCTCAAAAGGAGGTAAGGTGAGCTTTTCCAAAACATAGTTGAGATCCCAAGCAGGAATGGGAGGAGATCTAGGGGGCCTTAAGTTCTTAGCTCCTCTGAGAAATTGTCTCATGAGCTGGTGGGAAAAGATAGGAGGGTCTGTATTATAATGGGCAGAAATAGCAGAGGCGTGTATCTTTATGGAAGAGAAAGAGACACCCTCATGTAAGAGGTCTGACAGGTAAAGTAAAATCTGAGGAATGTTAGGAATAAGAGGATCAGAATCCTGAGCCTGCATCCAGAAACAAAATCTTTTCCATTTTCGTGCATAAGATTTTCTAGTGCTAGGACGTCTGGCTTCTAAAATGACATTCATAACCTGCTTGAGTAGGAGAGAATGAATCAAAGATCCTGGATTAACCAGGTCGCCAGGCTAACAGTTTTGACATGGGAGTGTAGAATCTGACCCTGGTGTTGGGACAGAAAGTTCGGAATCTGTGGTAAAACCCAGGGTGGCTCTAGACAAAGGTTTTTCAGTATTGGGTACCAAAACTGTCGAGGCCAATTTGGGGCCAGCAAGATTATCATCTTGGGCTTGTCCTGCTTGATCTTTAGTAATACCCGTGGAAGAAGAGGAAGAGGCGGAAAGGCATATCCTGCGAGGTTTCTCCAACTGAATGATAGAGCATCCACTTTCCAAGCTAGATCGTGGAAAGTCCTGGTGCAAAAAAATTGTAGTTGACGACTGAGGTGGGATGCAAAGAGGTCTATGTGAGGACATCCCAGACTGCTGTAATCATCTTGAATATTTCGGAGTCCAACATCCACTCGTGTGGATCCGAAAGGTTTCTGCTCAGACTGTCTACCAGGAAGTTTTGCTTTCCTGGTAGATACTGTGCTTGAAGGTCCAGATTGCAAGCTAGAGCTGTGTTTCAAAGATCCATGGCTAGTCTGCAAAGGGGATAGGAATGAAATCCCCCTTGCTTGTTTATGTACCACATAACTGTGGTATTGTCTGTCCATATCAGTAGTTGCCTTGGTTGTAGAAGATTCCTGAAGGCCAATAGAGCTTTCTGAACGGCTAACATTTCCTTTAAATTGATATGCGGGTGCTTCTGATCCTTTGTCCAAAGGCCCTGCAGACAGTTGCCCCGAAAATGGGCTCCCCATGCATAATCTGAAGCGTCCGTGGTTAGAATCTGAGTGGCAGGAGGCAGACAGAAGGGTTTTCCTTTGTTGAGAGTACATGCCTTGGACCACCAAAGGAATCCCTTTTGAAGACAAGGCAGGACGGAGATCAGTATGTCTAGACTGTGACAATGCTGAGACCATACACTTTTTAGGTACCACTGTATTTTCCTCATATGTAGTCTTGCATATGGTACGAGAAGGATGCAGGAGGCCATGTAACCCAGAGCCTGCAGGAATCTCCTTGCAGATAGCGGAGTTGTAGTTGCCAAGGTTTTGAAAGTTGAAGCCAGCTGTAACTGTTTTTTGTATGTCAGAAATGCCATCTGGGTTGTTGTGTTTAGAGAAGCGCCCAGAAAAATTATCTGTTGTGAGGGTGTCAAATTTGACTTTTTTATGTTTACAGTGAATCCCAGGAACTTGAGAAGATTCTGAACAAACTGTAGATGCTGGAGTAAGACATCCTTGCTGTCTGCCTGAATAAGACAGTCGTCCAGATAAGGGTAAATTTGAATTCCCTTGAGTCTGCAATAAGCTACTACTGGAGCCAGGCACTTGGTGAAGACCCTGGGCGCAGTAGACAATCCCAAGGGCAGCGCAGAGAATTGGTAAGTGCCTCGATCCTGCCTTGAACCTGAGGTATTTTCTGCATTCCTGTCTGATGGGAATGTGTAAATATGCTTCTTTTAAATCCAAAGTTACCATCCATGCATTTTTGGTCAGCATTGGCAGTAGCTGCTGTAGAGTAAGCATCTTGAATTTTGGTATCTCTACAAAGGTGTTCAAGACTGACAGATCCTGAATGGGTCTCCATAAATTTTGCTTCCTGAGGACTAGAAAGAGCCTTGAGTAAAAACCTTGTCCCATCTCTGAAAGTGGAACTAGTTCTATGGCTTTCATAGCCAAGAGAGCTTCCACCTGGTTTAATGCCTCTGACCATTGATGTTTTGGAAGATCTGGCCATCCACTTGGCCTTGGTGGGGTATGAAAATGGAATTTGTAACCTCTTGAAACCACATCCAGAACCCACTTGTCTTGGGTTATACGAGTCCAATTTAGATGAAAAAGAGAAAGTTTTCCTCCAAGAGGGGCTTCCAGGCAAGAAGTTCCTGCAGCCCAACAGAGGGAGTCATTGAGTCTGTTTTCTATCAGCTTACGACCTGTCTTCTCCTCCCCTAGGGGTGGAAGCAGTCCACTGTCTTGGTCTATAAGAGGCTTGCGCTTGAGGCCTACCTCGGGGGCGTCTATATCTACCCCTCTGAGGCCTGTCTGAATTAGGAAAGGACCAATTTTTTGTAGGCCAATTCCTGCTAAATCTGGGTGGCTGTACTTGTAAGAAATCTTTAACTGTTTGCATGGACTTTGCCTTGTCCTCCATCTTTTTAATCACGTCTTCAGCTTTAGATCCAAATAAAACATTATGCTGAACAGGAGCATCCAATAATTTAGCCTTTACCTGATCTGGCAAATTTTGTTCCTTTAACCATGCATGCCTTCTAATTACTGTGCCAGAGGCAGCAGCCCTACAAGAAGCCTCCAAAGCATCAAATCCACAGTGTAAACCATGTTTCCCAACTTGTTCAGTAGCATGCAATAAGTCATGTATTTCCTTATCATCTGCACAGGGGGAAATGGAAGTTAGCTTTTGCTTTAAAACAGACAGGAGAAATTGCTGGTATTTCAGCATATGAAACTGACAGTTTAAAGTCCTAATAAAGTAGCAGAAGTGTACACTTTTTTGCCCCACCTTTCTAAATTTCTGGAATCCTTCTCAGTGGGAATGGGGTTTTTAGCAGAAGCGGCCTTAACGCCCTTAGGACCCTGAGAAATGGTTTCAGGGTCAACAGTAGGGTTCTTGAATAAAAACTGGTGGGAATCAGGAACCCTATAGTATCTGTCTGGCTTAACAGGAGCTGGAGGAAAAGAGTCAGGAGTTAAGTTAGCCTCCGAAAAAGCATCATCCACAATATCCAAAATAGGAGAGATAGCCAGGGGCCTATGTTGGGGAAGAAGAAGAAAATCCCTTAGTCTTTTCTTAGATTCCGAGTACTCCTGTCCTTCTCAGTGGAAATGTTCCCTCATTTCATGCAAAGTTTCCCCAAAAGAGAAATCCTCAGGGGGAGAAGCTGAAGGAATGGATTCTTCAGCATCAGAATCCTCATAAGGAGGGAAAGAATATTCCTGGTCAGAAGAAGAAACAGAAAAAACAGAAGCCTGATCAGAGGAGTCATAATAAACTTCCTGCCTTGGCTTTTTATCTGGAGGGGGATGTGAACCCCTAATCATAGTAAGTCCTCCACTTTAAGTAACTGTTTCTGAGACTTGGGAGCCAGATCAGAAGAGGCCTGGGTTGCAGTCTTTGATTTGGAAGGAGTCTTTGCCTTTGTCTTTGGCTTTGCCTTTATAAGAAGCTGTGCAGGCCTGAAAACCCCTTCGGAAGCCGGTACCTGCACAGCGGCTCTGGACCCATCCGAAGGAGCATTGTCCGAAGGTCCAACTGAAATATTCAAAGGCCTAGTTGGCTCCTCGTGGGAGTCAGTTACGGCTATCGGTTCCGAAATGGCCGATGACAGGGACTGCAAAAGCACCTCACTGACGATGGCCGAACCTGAAGCTGGCTCTGCTTGTGCGATATCGTCTAATTTGGACCTCGGAGGCCTGTCTTTGTCCTTGCGTCGCTTGTTAACTCCGGTAGCCGGAACCGTATCAGATGACATTTTGTAATTAAAACGCCTACCGAAGTAATGAAAAGCAAAATTGTACCTTTGTTTAATAGTACGTTGATTGAATCTAGCACAAAACCGACAACTAGCTACATCGTGGTCAGGGCCTAAGCAAGGAATACAGTAAGAATGAAAATCCTTATGAGGTATTTGCTTCCCTCATGAAATACAATTAACTTTTTCTGACATCGGACTGGAGCAAGAAAAAAGTTTCCCCAATGGGGTACTTAGCTTTGAGTAGGAGAAGAAAGTCTTCGGACTGAAGTTTGATTAGAAAAAATTGTCAGGAGTCAGCCGACCGGCACTTGCCAACTGCTATCACTGCACGGCAAGAAAGACTGGAGAACATGGCGTCGGCTGTCAGCTTTGTACTCCTGGCGCTCTGACGTCAGGGAGCATGGCTGAACAGCCGACGCCGGACCCACGATTTGGGATTCTGGCCGACCGAGGACTGCCTGCCAGCAGGGGAGAACCCTACAGTCATGACTGCAACAGTGAAACACGATGAACATCTGGAGCAGCCAAGCCGTGAGCTTTAGATTGTCCAGATTCAGGATCGGAAGCTCTAACGGGTGCGAGATCAGATCCGGGATGGGATTCAGAATCCAGGGAGGATTCACTAGATGAGACCGTAGATAAGGGAACCAAGCCTGACAAGGCCAGAATGGGGCAATGAGGATTATGTTGCTCCCCAGCAGTCTGGCTTTCTGTAAGAACTTCAGCATTAGAGGAAGAGGAGGGTAAGCATAGAGGAGACAGGGCGGCCAAGCATGTACCAGAGCATCTCGGGGGGATTCCCCGGGTGGGGGAATTAGAGCGAAGTAGTCGTTGCACTTCGTATTTGAGGGAGAAGCGAAAAGATCGCAACAAGGTTGACCCCATTTGGAGAATATTTGTTTCGCTACTTCGGGATTCAGGGACCATTCGTACGGCAAGAGAATCATGCGACTCAGTCTGTCCACTAGGATGTTGGACCATCCTGGAATGTGCGTCGCTATGAGGAAACGGTTGGTGGAGATCGCCCATTCCCACACTCTCATGGCCTCTCGGCAAAGTGGATAGGACCTGGTTCCCCCTTGTTTGTTGATATACCAGACTACCGACATGTTGTCCATCTGGACCGCAATAGTCCCAACGGGAAGAAGGCTCTGAAGTGCTTGCAACGCCAACAGCACCGCCCTCATCTCTAGGACATTCATATGCAATGAGGTCTCCGTGTGGTCCCACGTGCCTTGGACTGTCCTGCCTAGACAATGCCCCCCCATCCAAGGCGAGACGCATCCGTGGTCACCGTGGTTAGGGGATGGGGTATAGCAAAGGGCCGACCTTTGAGGAGGTCCAGGGACTGGAGCCACCACAGGAGGGCCTTCCTGCAAACCCTGCTGAGGCGAATGGGATGGTTTAGAAGGACCATTGGACTTGGAGGGTCCACTGCAGGACCCTCATGTGCAAACGCGCCATGGGCAGCAGGTTGATGGCAGCTGCCATTGACCCTAGGGCCTTCAGGACCAGAGCTGCTGAAGGAGCTGGGGATTGAAGAATGGCCCACACATGGAGTCTCAGGGTTTGAAGACGGTCCGAAGTCAAGAAGGCTAGGAGCCGGCTTGTATCCAATCTGGCTCCGATGAAGTCTATGATTTGTGTCGGCAGAAGGGAAGATTTTTCTACATTGACTGTGATCCCCAGCCTGGGAGCTAGATGGAGAAGAGTCCCTGGCCGCGCAGAGTAGATGCCTTGTGGGGGCGGTCAGGAGCCAGTCGTCCAGGTAGGGGAAGACCTGAATTCCCTGGAGTCTCAGGTGGGCCGCTATCACTGACAAAACCTTGGTAAACACCCTGGGGGCTGTGGTGAGACCAAAGGGAAGGACCCTGAATTGGTAATGGCTGGCTCCTAGCCGGAAGCGGAGGAACCTCCTGGAGCGTCTGTCCATCAAGATGTGGTAGTACGCATCCTTGAGGTCTATAGAGCACATCCAGTCATTCTCCTGCAAGAGGGGGAGAATGGATTGAAGTGTGACCATCCACAACTTTTCCTTGATTACTGACAGGTTCAAGAGGGATAGATCGAGGATTGGCCTTAAGTCCCCTGTCTTTTTTGGCACCAAGAAGAACCTGGAGTAAAAAGACCGATCTGAACTGGTCTGGGGGGACGTGCTGAATGGCTCTTTTTTCCAGCAGCTGCTGGATTTCCGCAGCCGCGGCCTCCCTCTGATCGGGGGGGGGGACACATCGGGGAGGAATCTGGGATTGCGAGGGGGATGAAGAAATGGGATTTGGTAACCTCTGGATATGATACAAAGCACCAGGCGATCTGTCCTGATGGACTCCCAAGCTGCCAGGTGCCTCGAAAAATGCCCCCTGACTGCCTCCAGAGTGGAGCAGTCAGGTAACCCCTCAGGGTTGCTGCGTGGGCAGATCAGAAAACGATTCTCTGGACCCAAAACTCCTCGGACCCCCTCTGTCCCTAGGGCGGCGTCCACCCTGTCCTCCTCTGCCTCAGAAGGACTGGGTGTCCGGAGCGTCACGGGACTGTTGCGACTTCCGGCACCACATCTTCTTCTGTCCCTTTTGGTTCTTGGAGAAGCACCTCTGGGGAGAGAAGCAGACTCCAACGGCAGACAAAGTCTTCCCGTCCTTCTCGCTCTGGACTAAAGTTTTGCATACGGTTTTGCCAAAGAGGGCAGAACCATTGAATGGGGCATTAGCGAACGACGTCTTAAAGGGTTCCGCGAAATCACAGTGGCAGAGCCACGCATGTCGCCTCATGACGACGCCCGCTCGTTAGCTCTAGCGGCTCCTTCCATAGCATGGGATAGTAGCCGCATAGAGGTATTAGAAATAGACCTTAGAGTGGCCATTCGGGCAGAGTACACCTGCTTGTCCTCCGCCGACATGGACTCCGAGGACGACCCAGTGT
This sequence comes from Protopterus annectens, assembly GCF_019279795.1. NCBI lineage: Eukaryota > Metazoa > Chordata > Ceratodontiformes > Protopteridae > Protopterus > Protopterus annectens. The sequence continues at coordinate 463,088,398 of NC_056749.1, forward strand.
ACTCTTTAATAAGGTCTCGCTGGAGCTGTATGACATGTGCCATGTAGTTCAGTGACTTAACCAAGAAGGTAGCTGAACTGAAGACTCGCTTCCCAAGGCAGTCCATCGCCCGAGACTCCTTGCTCGGAGGATGGACCAAGGGACTTTCTTGGGCCAGTTCCCTCTTGGTGGCTGCCGCCACCAACATGGCATCTACCGGAGATCCCTTAACTCCAGTGCACTCTGTCGGAGGGGGGACTAAGTATCCTATCAGGTCTCTTCGGGATGGGCTCCACAGTGTCCGGCTCCTTCCACACCCTGGTAGTGATCAGGTCTACCAGGGGGTCAGCTGGAGGGGACACCCAAGAGGTAGACGGGCCTGCTTCAAACGCCTCCAGGAACAAAGACTCGTCCCAGGTAGGTTTTGGGGCAGACCACCCTCCCCTTATTCTGAGCATCTCCATGATGTCTTCAAAGGAGACGTCTTCGGGGGGTGATCTTGGGGAGCCTTCCCCTTCCTCCAAATCTGAGTCCTCGGTCAAGGACTCAGGGGAGTCCAAGTGCCTCCTTTTGCACTTGCGCTTGTGAGGGACCTCCTCGGGTGGGCTGTCCGAGGAGGCCTCACCAGGCTCATCATGTCCCAACAAGGGAACTACCTGGGACAATAGAGTAGGCTGTCCCTGGGGCCGGGTGATAGAAGTCAGAACCAACTGAGAGGGAGTGTGGGGTGGAGCCGTAGCTGTGGCCGGGGGCCTGGAATCCCTCGACAGAGCCCTCTCCACCACGTCAAAAGCCGAAGGAGAGCTGCTCTCTCTGGGATCCGAGAGCAAACCCTCCCTTGGATCAGACGAGTGGATCAGGGCCGGAGCCGACACTATTGCATCCGAGGGCCAGTAGGCTCAGACCTGGACGGAGCCGAAGGCACACTGACACCCTCGGATCCGAAGCTCAGCTCTCGGCTCCGAGAGCTCGGATCCACCAAAAAGGGACCCGACAGACTCGAGGGCACTGTTGGCGCAGAAGTACCCGATACTATTGGTGCCGACACGCCCCCGGCTCCAATGCCACTCGGCTCAGAGGACTCCAAACCCGGGAAGCGGGTTGGAGAAGGAGCGATCGGGGCGAAAAAGGGGGTCGAGCCCCCCCCCCCGGAGGGGGGGAGAAGCAGGAGCACTCCCATCTGCAGTTGGGCCTGGAGGAATCTTCTCATCATCCGGTCCAAATCTGCATTCATTAAGCTTTTGGTCGACCTACAGGAGGCCACCGAGGCGGGACGGGAGTACCGCCTCGATGACCTCAAGGGAGACTGGGCCTCCGCCTCCTTCTCCGGTCCTGGTGAGAAGCAAGGTGACTGGAGCCGGGAAGGAGAAGGCTCAGAGGTCTTGGAGGGAGAAGCCCGCTTAGCTGGCGGGGCCGATGTAGAGGCCTCGGCCCGCCGCTTGTGGTGCTTCTCCCTGCGCTTCTCTTTTCTGGCTTCCCTATCCTCCTGGCCCAAGGTGGGAGGTTGAGTCCCGGCCAGGGGAAGGGAAGCAGTCGTGGGTACTGTCGCGGCTGCGGCAAGCACCATGGGGGGACCGGAGGTCGGAGCTGAGTCCGGGGGCAGAAGTCCCACCAGAATCAACTTCGACCTCCGGTCCTTAAGTGCCCTGGGGTTGAACGCCGCACAAATAGTGCAGCCAGAGGAGAGGTGTTCAACCCCAAGGCACAACACGCACAGAGTGTTAGAAAAAAATGTCTTTGGGGCCTCAGACATTATACTAAGAAAAGGACACACACACTAGGCCCCAATCACACACAGACACACGCCCTAACGCTCTCACGAGGGGGGGGGGATAAGTTAAATTAAAATTTGTAGAGAGAAAAACTACGAGGGGATGCTAAACACTCACAAACACACTTTTTCTGATAGGAAAGTAAAAGAAAAAGATTACATTTTCTCACAAAGTCTTGCTAAGAAACAACAGATGCCTGGAACTCAAAGATCAAGCTGCTGGCTTCAACTGCAGCAAACTAGATCTGAGGTCAGGTAGGGATGGCAGGGGATTATGGGTAGGGGGGAGGAGCCTGGAGCTTGGAACTCAGCTGTTGGAAACTGCCGGCTCGGATCCGATATGGATCCGAAGACCCATAGGTTGATGCCCAAATGAAGTTAACTACTTCAGATTAATTATTCTGACTTGCTGGACTGTCCTTTTTTTTTTTTTTTTTTTTGGGGGGGGGGGGGGCTCCTGAATTATTTTTGTAATCCCTCTGCCATTGCTTCTTAAACATCTGCTTACCTGCATTTTGGTGAGAATGTTTACTTTTTTCTTTTTCCTGCTGAAACTGGATGAAGGGTTAGAAAATTTGGAAAAGGAGGGCTGAAAAATCAATTCCTTCAATTAACTTACCCATTTTATCACACTTTGATAAACCTCTACAGCAGAGGAACCAAAATCTCTATCCAAAGGAGTATTAAAATTCCATTTTCTACATCATCTTGGAGGTTCTGAGAAAGCATCGTGGCAAACCTCCTGAAAACATCACCAGTGCCCATAGCCCTGGAAGTATCGACAGATTCATACACTCATACTGTAAACAATGCGTTGTTACCTGTGAAATGGAAGAAATTAATTTAAAGCAGATTTTTCTGCACAAGAAACAAACTGCAGATAAAACATTCCTCATTTCACAATTAGAACAGATTAAAATATAAACCTGACAATTCAAAAATTCTGAAAATCAGAGTTACAGAATCATTAGCGGACCGGAGTTCCGCTGTGGCGACCCCTAATCGGGAAAAGCCGAAAGACACAACAACACTTTTTCATCATACTTCAATAATCTTCCCTTCCTTATCAAAAAAGCAGGATTGAAATTAACTAAATGTTTATCAGTGATAGGATCAACTAAACCTACAGCTGCTGGGTCAGGTTTAGGATGAGTGTATAAAAACTTGAAGACTGAGGAACTTTATGCATTCTATCTGCCTTTTTAGGAGCTATCAGGAAAATGCAGGCAGTGACACAAACATCCTCCAGAGCTGACAGAACAGGAGGAATGGGTGCAGGTTCTGGAAATTACTTCTGTAAACAGCTCATAGTATTTTCTGAGGGACTGAGAAACCTCAGTGTTCTCCCACTAAAAAACACTGGCACATTCTGTAAATGGTCTCAGAAAGATAAATCCCACAGGGAAAAATCAGAAACTGAGCTCCCTCAGAGTCTGGATCAGAAAACTCAGGACAAAACCCTGCATCTGTTCCTTCATCACCCTGTCCAGAACACAGATTCGGAATCTTGAATCTCCTTAGGAAAAGTCATCTCTCTTTCTTTTAAACAGAAACTACCTTAAAAGAAGGATCAATAGAATTAAACTCAGTCAAACCCAGTAAACTACTCCTGTCAAATGAAATTTGAGGAGGAGTAGATACATGTTTAGTTTTCTGTTTCTTTTTGATAGGAAAAATGGGGCAAACAGTTTTATTAATGACAGCAGCAGCTTCCCCATGGTTGTGCATAACAATGTGACCAAACGGGTCACAAAGTCTTTCCTGTTCCCTCTCCCAAGACCAACAAGAGTGGCTCTCCTGAGCCAACGGAGGAGACCTTAAACACTGCAGAGGATGTGATTAACCCCTTATTCCATAATGGCTGTAGGTGCTGCACCACTGGGATCTAGAATAAAAGATGAGTGGTCTGGGGAATAAATTATGGGCACAGCAATCATCCCCCTGTTGCTGAGGCAAATTGCTAACCTGCTGTGGTGGCAAAGGCTGTTTGCTTAACTTTTTCTTTTTATGGCTAGAAGAAAGGCCAACAGTGGGACCAGTAGTTTGTTCCATAGTAAAGTCAAAAATGGTGCCTCTTTTCCATTGAAAACAAACAGCAAAAGCTTATAAAAATGTAAAGTCTTTAAAAGTCAGTATTTTCACACTTTAAAACACTATCAGCCCCCCCAGAAAGTAAAATAAACATGATTTCTCGACAGAAAAATGGAGAAGTCTTGTGACAGTCCATGAAAACACAAATTCCTAGTTTAAATTAACTTTCCTAAACAGGAAAGTACAATAAAACAATTTTTAGTGTGGAAGGATTTCCCCCAAACGGAATTTAACTGAGTGCATGGCAAAGGAACAGCAGAAGCAGTCAATCCTCAAAAGTCCACAAAGAAGTGCTCTTTTCAACTGCAAGAAAGCTGTGAAAGGGAGTGGCACCCAAATTTGTCTTCTTATCAACTCCGTTCAAGCTGACTGACAGTTTGGGCACCTGGAAGGAACAGCCTTCATCTGTTGAATATCGGACTATTCAGGAAGGCATCTTGTGTAACAAGGATTCATAGAGAGCTTAGCCCTTCCAAAATGCTGCATTTAATAGGTGAAAAATGGATATCCAGGACTAATCTTTCCTTACTGCCACAAAGAATTGGTAATAAAAACCTTACATCTCCTTTCTGTAGGTTGTCTCTTTTCTAAGGCTCATTGGATTAGCAGCTCAAAGATTAGATTTACTAGGTATGCCTGGTCTTTGAGAACTCCTGAAATTCCCCTCTTTTTGTAATATATTTTGCAAAGTGAATTTTTAAATAACGTCCTTCATTTATAAAGGTGCAAAATAAATGTAACCTGGGTCACCTTGAAATTCAGAATGCCTTACACGACCGCTTTGCAAGCTGGACAGAACTTGAGTATGCCACATTTTATAATTAGAGCTGATAACTCTGTACTGTCACTATCACTCTCAACATTCACAGCACAGTACTAAAGCATGTGCTCTATGTTAATTAACAAGGACCTCTAGTGTCTGTGGAATCAGAAGGCTAAGTTGAAACAAAATTTATCAGTCAAAATGACAGCCCCATTACTTTATCATTAGGCTCCATGTTTGGGTTTCTTTAACAGGAATGTGGAGAAGTGCTAAAGTCACTAAAAGCTTGCCAGCAGGGTTAGAAAAAATATATACTACTTAAAGAGTCATCTCTAAGAGCAATGTAGTAATCTTACTCACCTGGCACAATAGTCAAGAGGCTACAGTTACAAGTGTCTGTCAGGTCTGCAATGCAATGCAGAATCTAAGTCATAAACAAGGTTGCAATTCAGATAACCTGGATATGAAGACAGACCCAACTTGCAGTAAAAGGAGGGCTGGGCTACACAGCAGTGTTTGTCTGGATGTTGCCAACAAAGCTTGGAGTTTTCTCCTTATGGCAAGGCATAAGAAAGGAATGGTACAGAAAGAGACACCCCTTCAAACACACACCTCACACCACCAGCAAACTCTCAAAAAATGCACACTGTATATCAACAGAATTAATATGCTTGAAATGAGAAGAGGCAATTAGAAAAACAAAGTATTATTACTTTTTTGTGATGCTGTTCTTCAGCACATTTCACAACACATGTACACAATATGCAGCCTTGGATTACAACTCTAAATACCTGCATTACTCTACCATATTGGCCTTCAAAATGCTAAACTCCTTAAATAAATGTATGATTTTGCAATTTTTCAAGTCATACTAGAAGCCTCTTAAAGAGCCACTCTACACTACAGGGAAGTTCTGTAGTGTGAAATTTTAATTCTGGACAGGCAATTTTAAAATAACTAAACATAAAATATTGAGTGATTGCTCAAAGGCGTTGAGGCTACATAAACTGCAGTAAATTCTGATACGGAAGGTGGCAGCTGGCCACATGACAGAGTAAGAAACGAATAATGATGCTCTTGAGCAGTCACCCATAAAGACTCACTAGTCTTTTTCTAGTGGAGTAAACACTAATGAAGCAGAACATAAAATGACATAGCAGCTTTGTATCATCTTATGACTAAATACAAGCTTTAAAAATGTAAGAAATACCTCATAAATACTGCCTCCACTCTTATTAAAACTATTTCTACAGCTGCAAAGAGAAATCAGCTATGTAACATTCTCTAAAAAAATGTACGCAATTTAGAAAATTTCAAATGCCGCTTCAAATCCCATTTGCAGGAACACTGGAAATTATTCCTTTTTCATTATTTTACTCATGAATATTTTGCAGGACATTTGTTTGCAGTAATAACCTAAATATCACACATTTAAGTGCTAACTCATCAAATAGAACAGCAGTAGTATCAAAAGCAGCTGCCATGTATAGCTCTACTACCTCTCCTGTCAAAATGTGTTTCAAGAGATCTTTTTAGAAAGACTGAATAAACTAGTACACGAAAATTTAGGACAAAGCAAAATGCTGTCCTTTTCTAAACACAATGCTACCACCAGAAATAGCAAAACCTTTGTGCAATTTTATGCCTCCTTTATAATCTCAAGAAATAACTACATCTGCTGCTCCTGTAGCACAGAGGGATAGAGCCATGGCTACAGCCCCTGGGAGACCCTGGTTCTATTAGTGGTGCAACTGACAGCATAGTAGAGAGGGATTGCCATGCCTGTGCTGGGTGGGAAGGAGCTCATCAATGAAGCTGCCTGCCTAAGGGGAGGTGTAGTTCAGAGGGGTGTTGTCCTCTGTCACAATCGATGAGAATCGGGCTTGGGAAAGACCATAGGTAGGACACACAAAAGAAAAACAAAAAACAAACAGAAGTATAAATGGCCAAGCCCAGAGAATGCTGTAAGGTTCTATGACTGGCCCCAGCAATACCAAAGTAGTCTGGTGGGGGGATTGGAGGATGGCTTGTAGGCCCAATGTGGTCATGGAGCACTAAGGGCTTTCAAGAAGAGGTTAGAGGGGACCAAAAAAGTAATGGTGCCCTAGACCAACACACTGCTGTCAGTCTGTACTCCATTGCCCCTTCCAGTGTTATTCACTAAAATACGCCAAGGATACATTATAACGTTTGTTTTGCCTAAACCAGCTATTCTTAGGAGTACTACAGTATGTTCTGGCAGACTAAATCTATGTTATGTCGCTGTACGAAGCTCAATGAAGTCCACTGGATATCCAGACAAGGAAAGATTATAGCCCTCTCTTGCACACAAATAGAAATTTATCAACAGCCTGGCATACAGAACGTAGACTAATCTATGTTGCGGGATATAATCAGTCTTGACCCTACTGAATAATCACTACATATCTCATATACTGAGCATCTAGACTGAACAAGTAGCAAGGGAGTGAGTGCAGGGTACCATTAATACAGAAGATGATGCTTCCCATAAACTCGTCACTATTTAACTATCTCTAGTTCAGAAGTTATGCAGTGTGCACACCAAGAAATCTCATACAAGGAGTTCGCCCCAACACTTGGTATTCCGGTTCTTCTTAGTACAGGAAATTTAAGGGGAACATCACTGAACTAGTTTCTCATGTAGTACCAGAGAAAATAGTGCCACAGAATCCTACCTCAATGGATTTGTATTCTCCCATTTTCTAAAGGTTAGGCCTCCACTAATCCAAGTGCTTTGCTTAATACAGCTCACTGGTGTGGTAAGAGACAGGCATGAAAACCTCAACTCCCTTCTATGCTGACTGCATGCATACTTCAACCCTCTGTTCAAACATACAGAAGTTATTTATTTATTCGCCTTCCAGTTTCCTGTAAGTTTTACAGGCAAAAGGATATACAAAGCAAGCTGCAAGTGCACTGCAGGGGTAGAATGCACAGATTACTACCAGTGCTTCTGATGCTTCTATTACACTTACTGTCTTCTGCCTTTAAGTCCAAAGTGTTGACTGTGCAGCTGATGTTCCAAAATGAATTTTAAATGTATTAAGAAATAGGTATTGTATCAAAATATGTACACAATGTTGTGTAACATATATCCACACACACAAATGTAAAAGCATAACAGAGTATAAGTAGCATCTCTGAATATAGTAGCACTGTCTTTTGGTATAGATTGTAATTGGGGGGGGGGTAATGCCACACCTAACCACCCACCCTAACTTGCAAATCACTACATTCAAGTGCTTTACTGGGATGAGTTAAGGAAGGTGCTAGCCTTCTTCCACTTACAAAGAGAAAGTAGATGATTTTATACCTAGCTACAATAATACATATACACACAGCGTTCTATGCATTTCATTGAGTTACCATCAAACCAAGGTCAATCCTGGCAAATGCCTGCATATCAAAACTCACAGTTACCAGAAAAACAAAAAGACTGCAAAAACTGTAATCTTTATGTAATCTGCTGCATAGCAAACTGGGTCTTAGAGTACTTGAAAAGGCAGGTCATCAATGGTATGCTACAATATTTTAGATTGGGGGCATTCCTCTTTGGCATACACTTCATTGACATCAACACCAATATCAAATAACTCTGAATGATTGATTTGCTGTTAGCTTTAAACTTGGAGCCGTCTTCAGCTCAACAGATGACAAAGTTATTCTCCAAAAGGGTATAACTCACATAACTCTAGGTGTCTGGACCATGGTCTGAATCTCAATGCAAAGAAATGCAGTGTTCTCTCTGGGAAACAAGAACATCCCATGTACCTTCCTCATAATGCTATCTCCTCAATAATGTCATAGGTTATCTAGGTACATGTGCAGATGACACATAGTGGTTAGAGAGTTTTGTCATCTACTGCTAGGAAATCTGTCTGCATAGTGCTGTTAAGTCATATCCTCCCCAGGCCAAATGAAGTTACTGTTTTACTTTACTCGTCCCTTATCAAACCCACAAAAGAATATAAAGCCCACATATTGCCCAGCTAGAAGAAATACAACACTTCTCACACTGAAAATATTCAGTATAAGCCCCATAAGCTGCACACAGTGTCAAAGTCCACTCTATCACTGTACTTAGTCCCCTACATGGTGAGCCATGATTCGCATACAATACTGAAAATGACCTTTTACATGTTTATAAAACAGGTAGCACCACCTATACCCATTCTGAAGTTCTAAACCTATACTGCAACACTTAACAGAACCTGTTGGTGGGCTACACATGTCTCCCAAAGAGAGTCCCCTACCTGAGACGTAAGCTCTCTCTCTTCATATCAAACAAGGCAGTGCCCTAATTTAAAAAAAAAAAAAATCAGTCTGAAGAAATGGATGGAGATCCATAAATTCACCCATGGACTACCTTATCAGACTCTTATGGAGAGAGGGAGCAAGTGTTGGGAATAGTAATAACTAGGCTCTTAATGGTCTACTGGACTGGTAACCTTGGAAGTACACCTGAATCTTTCTCCACCTCCATCTCTACTTACAGATACTATAAGTAGGGAATTAAGATTATGAGCACCTAACAATTTCCTTCCCTCAGCCTCTCTTTGCCTGCTGTGAGACAATGAGCAAGTCATTTAACCAAACAGTGCTCCCGGGCTGACTCTGAATAAGGATTAGTGTTCTGCCACAATTAACTAATACACACACAATATATATATATATATATATATATATATATATATATATATATATATATATATATATATATATATATATATATAAATATATATATATATATATATATATATATATGTGTGTGTGTGCGTGTGTGCGTGTGCAGTTCTGAAAGTAAACCCTACAGACTCAAATACCTTTAAAATTGTACTTAAGACAAATAACTATGTGAACGATCTTAAAACAGCTTTGAACAGCTTAAAGTTACCAAAACCACTGTACTAGGGAGTTTTACCACACAACTTGTATGGTCTAGAGGAATGAGGCACAATAGCAGCAAAGATGAAGCAATTAACTGCAAGACATGGATAACTGATGAGGCAGCAGCAAAATGAAAGTGTAATGTGTTCCCAAATCCAGATTCAGTTTTCTACAAGTAGACTTCACAGAATTTTTCTACAATTAGACAGCAACTGATTGTGGTGTTATAGGAAAGAGAGGGTAACTTGGAAACACGCTTTTTTTTTTTTGGAATGTAACAAGTTGATAGATTTTAGAAATTCCCTACAGGGTGCTTTGTCAGAAATGTCAGGGGAGCAAATTATAACTAAGGAAATGCTTCTTTTGAGCTGGGATAAAGAAACCAAATTGCCTATACATACAAACGCCCTGTTAAGCCTGCTGCTGTATGCTGCCAAAAAAGCAATTAACAGAAAATGGAAAATCAAAAACTAAATCAGCTGTAACATAATCCCTGAATGTTGTAAAGGAGATAAAACAACTACAATGAGAACTTTAGAAAAGAGAAGTAGCAATAAATAAATAGAATCTGTAGAAAAAATACATGCAGAATTTTGTTCAGGAGGGAAGAAAAGACTTTGAGCAATCCATATAAAGTTAAATTTAACTATAATTGTTACTATACACATTGTGATGACCCACCACTGGACCAGTAATCAAGGAGCCTCAATCCTCACCAGTGTGGGATGTACACTGGGAGGACAGAAAATACACACAAAATATTTCCAGATGCAGCTCTCTGCATCAAGTAGAATTTCCCTTAAGACCATACAAAGACCACAGTCAGTCCGGGGCTGGTTTCTCCCTCTTTCTCCAGATCCCCAATAAAACTCCCCACTGGCACAGCTATAGAGGTGAGATCTCAGTTGAGCTGCCAATGCAAGACCACCAGCACCTTCTCTATCCAACCAGTGCTTCGTGTCTCTGCCCAAGTAGCTGACACACACACTCTGAAGTTTGATTTACACATACACACACCTGGGAAAGGCTGGCACAGATTTACTAGCTATGCCCTCTTTGCCCAGACTATAAGGTAGTTATCACTGCCACCAGCCAACTCCTTATCAGCTACTTTAAGGTCCTTAACAGAGGGTGTCCAATCTTACTGTGCAATATTAATATTTAGACAAATGGTAGTTTCACCAACAGCAAGGCTATTAGGAGTGGCCCACACAGTGTCACCAAATAAATATGCAAGTACTCTTAAAACTTAAATATGTCTCACAAAGATCAGCCACAATGACAGGTTTAAATATATTTAATAATAGATAATAAAAGAAGAAGAAAATAGTATACATTCACAGTGACAGTTCAAAACCATAGGAAATGTTTAAATATTGCAGGGCAGTCTCAAATAAATAAAAAAAAAACATCTAAACTGAGCTTTACTATATTCATGACTGAATCTAAGAGAATTACTATACACTAGTTAACTTACATGAGAGCAAGGCATATGTGGTGAATGGTTATTGTTGTTGGCATTTCCAAGACAGAATATAGAATGCTGTGTCACTAAGAGAATGCTCAAATTAATATCTCAAATATTACTGCTGGAATAGCTTGCAGAATGACAATTTCTTGTCATCTGACTATCCCAGGTGAAACCCCCACTTGCGGAAGCTAGCAGTATTTTTGCATGATCTCTGATTTATTGTTGGGATGGTGCTACTAATCTTTATGCTAAAATAAAGTGGTTTTCCCACACTTGAGTGCTGGCCATCGTTTGTTATAAGTATTTAGTTTAGCATCTACCTGTGAAAATACACAGACCTCAGATCTTTACCAGATGCTGGAAGTCATAAAACAATTACATTCCTCCACATTTCTACCCTAGTAATGATTTCATCTTAAAGACAATACAAAAAACTCCCTAGTACAGACATTCTGTCTCTAGCTGCCATAAAGTAATTTAATTTCAACTATTTTTCTGAAGTTAACCTCCTGTATTTCAGTTTCCACTGTTAAAATATATACATTTAAACAGTTACAACAGAGTATGTGCATTTCTGTTCTGTTCTGTTCCAGCAGGGCACACTGTGGATACATCTTTAAGCTCAGTACTTTACAAAACACCTTTTTTAGCACACGTCTATACAGACCAATTTGATATACACATGGCATACAGTTCTAATACTTTTGTAACACAAGCATCTTGTACAGATCACAATGATATTCAGAAATGACGTACAATTATTTAAAAAATTTCAGATAGCTGTGCTGGCAGTATCTCCCTTTGTCACACACGTATAAAGCACAAAGAAAATCTTTGTAACAATTTGTTTTCTGTTTTACAAAGGAATGTTCTCATGTCACTATGCAATATTAATACAGATTTTTAAATTAAACTTGGAAGAAAAAATAAAAATCCATCCCTCTTGGTGATTAAGCATACAATGCTTAAAGCTTTGTTTAAATTCTGTGCCCTTGATAACTGCACACCCCTTCCTGTGACAAGCAAAGTGGTATGAAACATAAAACAGAGCCACTAACTACAGTGCTCAGACTGATGACATGCTCTAGGATGGTTGTCTGTCACTGGCTCAAAACCATGCAATGACTGAATCAATTGCAGAGTGTAAACAGGAACATTTGTGACTTGCAGTGGAAAGGACTTTTCTAAGCAGGATGCCAAGTTTGCAGCTGTAATACTGAATAAGTTGTATTTCTAACTGTCTCTCTCAGAAATGTATGCAAAGAACTAGTCTGGAGCAGCTTATGCTGTTTCCTAACAAGTCCTCAACTATAACTACGGTTTTAAGGGCCAGCTATTTCCAGCAAGTTCACAACACCAGAGAACAAAATATCAGTTGAAAACAGCAGAGCTCTCAAAATAAATAAATAAATAAATAAACTTTTGTCCTGGAACTACTGTTTTTTTATATAGCAGATTCACATGAGGCTGGAAGGGTACTCACAGTCTTTTCATCACTGCAGTATAGAATAAAGAAAATAAATTTGCAGTCAAACCATGCTTTGAAGACATGCAAGCAAAAGCTTGTGTGTCAAAATGCTATTTATTTTAAGTGTTTTGCAAGGAAGCTGTCTGTTAAGATTACAAGTTTAGCAAGTAGCAGGTGATCTGACAGGGATACAAGGCTTACAGTGAGATTTTTACTGCAATGTGATTTGTTTAACATGTTTAACCAAACTCCCATTTAACTGTATACTGCAATTTGATATTATCAATAATGGAATTTTGGAGGTAAGGAAGCCTCCCATTACCCCAAAGACTGTATAGTCTCAGTATTCTTAGAGAAGCTGGGGTGGGGGTAATACAGGGGACTTGCACACTACAGAAAAATTGTGTTACGTTTTTAGTTGAAGTCAATTTTTCTGTTGTCAACATAATTTTTCCACATTTCCTGGTTTGACTAAAGACAGACTTTGGGAGTTATTTTGAAACAATACTGATAATTTCTCTGCTAAGTACAACATTTCATGGGCAAGTATCAACAGTGAAGATCAACTAATAATCTCCTAGACCTTTGAATCTGTTGAGTTACTCTGTATAATGTGCCAAAACTCTCTTTCACTTCCAGTGATCATCCTTCTGTACTTTATATTTTAATAAGGAAGGCAGGTGGTTCAAGATGCAAACAAGTATCCTTCTTAAAAAAAAAAAAAAAAAAAGATGTGAAGGATAGTCAAAATAGCCTTCGTGAAGACTCAAGTAAAGTGAAAAGCAGTGAGAGAATTCAAGAATATGCAGGACTGGCTATATGGCAGAGCAAGACAGAGGTCTGATTAGGACTAAAGTGACCCACATTTGCCAGTACTAACCCAGGTGTTGAAGAAGCTAGGCAGAAAGGATGGAAGAATTTAGATTCAAAGGTCCAGTAGACACTGGAGAGAGATTGTGGGGTATGAAGTTGGGTACATCACTATTAACGAAAAAAACATTGGATGAAGTGACAGCCACCTGTAAAAGGACAACTGCAACAAAAGTCTGCTGTCATGGTTGCATGCAAGGTATGTGGCAACCCACCACTGGACAAGTAATCGAGAAGCCTTAATCCTTACTGCTGGTACCAGTGGGGGATGTACACTGACAGGATGACAAGGTACACACACAGTATTTCCAGAAGAAGTTCTGCATCAAGTGCAATTTCCCTTAACAGCACACAGAGACCACAGTCAGTCTGGGACTGGTTTCTTCCTCTTTCTCCAGATCCCCAATAATACTCCCCACTGGCACAGCTACAGAGTTAAGATATCAACTGAGTGGTCAAGCAAGACATCCAGAACCCTCTCTGTCCAAACAGTGCTTCATATCCCTGCCCAAGTAGCTGACACACATTCTTTGAGGTTTGATTTAGACACACACACACACATGCACGCACCTGGGGAAGGCTGGCACAGGTTTATTAGTTATGCCCCCTTTTGCCCAGACTATAAGGTAATTACCACTGCCACCAGCTAGCTCCTTATCAGCTACTTTAAGGCCCTTAAAAAAGGGTGTCCAATCTTACTGTGTAATGTTGCTATCAATACAAAGGGTAGTTTGACCAAGAGCAAAGCTATTAGGAGTGGCTCACGCAGTGTCAGCAAATAAATATGCAAGTACTCTCAGAACTTAAATATCTCTACACAGATCAGCCACACTGAAAGGTTTAAATATATTTAATAATAAACAATAAAAGAACAAGACAATACTAAATATATATTTACAGTGACATCAGAGTTCAAAACCACAGGAGGTATTTAAAGCAACATTGCAGGACAATCTCAAATAAAGAATGAAGAATATCTAAACTATGCTTTACTATATTCCTGACTGAATCTAAGAGAATTACTACACCCTAGTTAAGTTACTTAAGAGCAAAGTAGATGTGGTGAATGGATCTTCTAATTCTTGTCAGGTCAAAGACAGAATACAGAATGCTGGGTTTCTCTAAAAGACTACTTAGGATCATAGCAACTTACTAGGCTACTGGCCCTGAGACACTTACAACCCTAGCCAAGAACTTAGTCCATGTTCCAACAAGTCAGTACCCTATGCCACTGTTCAGCAGGGACACACAGGTGGAATCCCAGGGGTGTAGTTTCCGTTTCCCATCCAGTTATCCAGGTTACACTTAAAAAGGGTTAATGAGGTACTCTGCTTGATGTGGAGTGGAGTCTATTCCACAAAAGGGGGAGTCTCTGGGACACAAATCTGTCTCGCCAAGTATTATTGATGTCACAGGCCAGGTTGAGGTCGCGCATGCAGATTACTCAAGTGGAGCTGGACTTGCAGATATGCAGCAGTCCCATCATTGCAGGGTCTGAGATTGCTTAAATTAATATCTCAAATATTACTGCTGTGATAACTTGCAGAATGAAATCATTTCTTCTCATCTGACTCTATCCCAGATGAAATCCCCCAGTGCTGGAAGCTAGCAGTATTAGAAAATACACAGACCTCAAATCTTTGGCAGATGCTGGAAGTCATAAAACAATTAACATTCTTTCATACTCAAAAGCAGTAATTATTTCATCTTAAAAACAATACAGAAAACTCCCTAGTACAGACATTCTGTCTCTTGCTGCCATAAAGTAATTTAATTTCAGCTATTTTTCTGAAGTTTTGCTGGACTGAAGTTAACCTCCTGTATTCCGGTTTCCACTGTTAAAATATATACACTTAAATAGTTACAATAGGGCATGTACATTTCTATTCTCTTCTAGTAGGGCACACTGTGGTTACATTTTTAACAATACCTTATAAAATATCTTTTCAACACACGTCTGTACAAACCTAGTTTGATATATACATGACATATAGTTCTAATATGTTTGTAACACAAACATCTTATATAGATCATGTTTATGCTCACAAATGACAATTATTTACAAAATTGCAGATAGCTGTGTTGTCAGTATCTCCCTTTTTCACAAGGTGTACCAAGCAGTGGAGAGCATTGTGGCTATGGTGAGTGTGTGGGACGCAAGCACACGGCACAAGTACTACAGGCTGTACTTCTGCAATGAACACACTGTTTGGCAGCATGGCTGCCATTGGGGAAAACAGGCATACAAAATTCCTCAGTGAAGTGTCAAGCATGACATTAGAATGGAGCTGTTCTCTAGTCCTCTGACTGGCAGGCAGTTAGGTGTCCTGTGCCAGGCTGTCCCCTTTCTCAGAGGGTGACCCCTAGTGTCGTAGGAAATCTGGACTTTTAGTTCAAAATGGAAAAGGGGACAACAGCAAACCGGCTGTTGGCTTGAAACCAATGTGGAGAAAAATACATAGTAAAAGGGAAAAACCCCATAACCAATCTTTATAGTCCTGCACTTTAAGGCAGAACAAAAAGCGCGATGGTGCAGCGGTAGCATTGTCACCTCACAGCAAGAGGTTCTCCCATTCGATTCGCAGCTGGAGCGCCTTCTGTGTGAAGTCTGCATGTCCTCCCCACAGTCGAGTGGCGTTAAAAAGACATGCGTGAATGGGTGTACCTTCACTGAATGTTGGGCGTCGAGCTGGCACCTCGGCGTCATAAAAATCTACTGCCAATCATTGGTGAACTGGAGTTCCGCTGTGGCGACCCCTAACCGGGAACAGCCGAAAGAAGAAGATCATCACTTTAAGGCAGAACAAAAACAATTCTTGCAAAACCTAAGAAACTCGTATTATGGCTTCTCTTTATATCATTCAGTGGTCATTAGGTCAAGCAGGACAGCCATGATGTGTAAAGTTGTAATAAAAAAAAATGTGATTAAAGAGACCAATTACATTTAAGGGGACCTATAGGAACAAAGTCTAAGAATAACATGGGCTTTGGGTGGTCACATTTTTAAGATGGACATGTACTGCTCCTCATGGTCCTTTGGGGGGAGTTGTTTGCTATTTTTTTTTTTTTTATGAAATGTATACAATCCTCATAATGCATGTGTATTCTCTGGAGTTAATCTGGTTTAATGTTTTTAGTTACTTGGTCAGACAGCAGTCCCCCCCCCTCCCCAGCACGCACACAGTTATAATATTTTTTATGCTACTCAGTATGTTTTACCATTAACAGCCAAGCATAAATCATTAAAGACAAGCAGACAGTTCATCTGTGCACAAATAATACAATTATACTTATTTTCATGCAACAATGAGACCTGAGAAACAAAAGGTATGATTTTATGGTAAAACAGCATCCAAGTTGCTAGAAACAACACTCATATGTAAAAACATAAGAAGCATACTACAATTAGCTAATGGTATGCCAAGTGAAACAATAAATTATGCCAGCTGCTGCAAATATCTAGCCCTCAACACTTGGTCTTGGCCTGCTTCCAAGGAGATAGATTTGCCCGATTAGCCTCACCTCTTAGGTTAAAGGACAACACATTAAGAAGCTTGAGAAGACATGAATATGTAGATTGAAGACGAAAGATGACTTCACATTGACTGTTCCAGATTGTAATAAATTATGATTAAGTACTGCAAATAAAGTCATGCATTAGGAACACAACAATAATTTAATTTCTGTTTTTCAAGTCCAAATAAAGCCCAAAGATAAAAATGTCCTTTGCATGGACAAAGCTAGCTACAACCCTCTTTCTCATAATACTAGAAAAAAAAACTTCCTAGGCAGCTAAAACCTGACTCTTTCTGCACTTAATGGTGTTTAATGTTTCACATCATTGTTACACTTCTTAGAACTTTTTCACCACCTTGTGTGACAAATGCTATGTATTCTCAGACATTATGGATTTCACTGATGCCTGTTACTAGGAAAATGTCATCTGTATTTGGAATTGAGCATCTTGCTACCATTCTGGAATAATGGCTACTAAACTCCTGTTTTTGATCTCCATGGCACATGCCTTTCAACAGACTTTTGAGATTTAAATACCTAGCTTGTCAAATTCTGTACTTGGTTTAATGACTGAAAACCTCTGAACTGCTATTCTCGCTATTATAGACATTAAACATTTGTACTTCACATACTGTTATATTTTACGCACTGTGATACAGTTATTACATTTTGCAGTTCTAACTACATACAACTGCCTGCCTGCGGCCTGAATTGCTGCTTGGCTGTAAAGGGTCCCTGGAACAGTTAATTCTCCCAATAAAAAACATAAAATAAATACAACAATCAGGTGTTGAGCTGTAAACAATGTTGATATCCACTTAGCATTCTACGTTTCCAGTTTTAAATACTTTGTCAATGTCATGTAACATGTTTGTGAAAATCCTTACAGACTGATCAGCTCAATACCTTTTAAAACATTTCACATAGACAATACTGTACCTCTACAGTGCACTTGGTTAATTAAAATAAAGCAAATGTATCAGGGTTACTTATCAGTTAATTGTGTTAACCTTAAAACACACCCAGAAATAGAAATTGCATACTCTTAGTAGCACAACTGTGCCTACACCACAGGAATAAAAATGCAAAATGTAAACTTTATTACCTGTTATTTTCATATATATACATTTCTTTATGAATGCAGAAAGGGACAGAGAAGATAGTCTGCAACAAGACTAGGTGAGGCTTGTAATATGCTAGACTACTGTTACCAAGAAGTTAAATGTGAAAAAGTACATTGTATATACACTTAATACTAAAATGTCGAGGTCTGACTGCCAACAGACATTCTGGGATACAGGACTGCAGTGGAAATTGTCATCATCTCATAATGTCTTTAGGTCTGGAAATTCTATACCCCTATCCAAAATTCTGGCACTGAAGCCTCACTATGGAATTCATACCTCTCAACTGTACAGATTTTCATAGACTGTCCAGATTTTTGCCTCACATTTTTACCTTGTTACTCATAAAAAAGAAGTTACGTATTCACCATAACGTTCCATGTGAGTTGTCCATCTCGCCTTCATTCTGTACTTGTGGGCTCGGAAAAGCTCGAGGACTCCAACTAGCTTGTGGCTTACTCCTTATCCCATGATGCTCTACTGCATTCCCTAGATCTTGTTTGCTGGTATACTAATGTGAGAACATAAGAATTCCTTATTATTTTTTTAAGGCAAGAAGAGGGTCAGAGAATATTAGATGACAATAACAACGTCTCGAACCTCCAGGTGCTAAAAAGGGACAGGAGTAGGGGGGGGACGTAAGAATGAAGGCGAGATGGACAACTCACATGGAATGTTATGGTGAGTACATAATTTCTTTATGTGAAGTTATCCTATCTTGCCTTCATTCTGTACTTGTGGGACAGCGTCCCTAGCACCATCTTACTTGGGTGGCTCACGGGAGAACATTCTTCAAAACAGTGGACTCAAAGGAGGCCCTGTCCCTGGAGGCCAAATCTACTTTATACCCCTGTCCCTGGAGGCCAAATCTACTTTATAATGAGTGATAAAGGTATGAGGACTTGCTCACTTTGCTGCTGCACAATGGTATCAATTGGCAATTTTGCACGAAAAGCAGAAGTCGTTGAAATAGCTCTGATAGAGTGAGCTCTTATTTTGTCTGGCAGTAGTTTGTTTACTGACTGACAGATGAATGACATGCAATCTGACAACTACCGGATAGTGTTTTTTGCTACTGAAGCATCTTTCTTGCAGTCTGAAAAGGATACAAACAATTGTACACTCTTTCTGAAGTCCTTCGTTCTGTGTAAATAGAAATGTAATTGTCTATGTACATCAAGTTGGTGTAACATGTATTCTGCCTTACTGCCATACATGGGGAAAATAACTGGCAAGTCTATGGACTGATTTAAGTTAGATTCTGAACATAGTTTTGGTACAACTGATGGGTTTGTGCGAAGTGAAACTCTGTCATTGTGAAAAAAGCTTATATAGGGGTTTGACAGATAATGCTTGTAACTCCAAAACCCTCCTAGATGAAGTGATAGCCACTAAGAAAACAGACTTCCAGGTTAAGAACTTCAAGTCACAAGATGATCCAAGTTCAAATGGGGGAGAATTAAATGGGATAACACAAAATTTAGGTTCCACAGAGGTAAAGGTGGTCTCAGCAGATTAGTACCTCTTAAGAAAGCTTTAGAAAGTCTGTGGGACATAATGTTTGGTCCTCCTACTCCAAAATGAAAATGTGAGACTGTTGCCAATTGAACTCTAATAGTAGCTGCAGCTGCTTCCTCATTAAAATGCTTTGTTAAGAATTCCACAATGGAAGCTATAGGTGCAGAAAAAGGGTCAATATGATTTTTTTAAGGCCCAGGAGGAAAATCTTTTCCATTTGCTGAGATATAATCTTCTCGTAGAAGTTTTGTGAGAAGAAATCAGGATATGTTGCACTGAAGGTGAAAGGTTAGGTAGCCTAGCTAGGTTTGAAATTGGAGCAGAGATGGATAGAGTATTCCCGACGGATGGGTGCATTTTGAGCACTTTTTAAAGCCTGAAGGTTTTGCCTCTTGCTTGCTTAGACATGGTAGCAACAAGAAAACCAAAAAAAACAAAAACAAAACCATGATTACAGTCAATAGGAAAGAAGGCCCTCTAACTAAAGCGGACTCAGCAGCTCTGTAAATAAAATGAGCTAACTCAAAGGAAAATACATTCCAAACTAGATAGTATAAAAACACACACAGAGACACACACACAAATTTTAACTACTGATAAAAATCAACTAGTCACACTGCTATAATATAGGGTTAGAAAAAAAAGGCTGCTCTAAATATACCAAATCTAGATAATATAAAACATCTCTATCTATGCTATACTATATAAAAAAGCTATGCACACACACACACACACACACACACACACACACACACACACACACACTATTCAAACTAACTATAGGCAAAAAGTTAACTAGTCACACTGCTGTAATACAGGGTTAGGGAAAAAAAAAAAAAAAAAAAAAAAAGGACCACCCTATAACTATTTGCATCAATCAAAGAAAACACCTAACTGCTCAACAAACGAGCCTAGTAAGATAAAACTACACGCTCTACCGGGATAGGGGAAATAATTTAGGCCTAGATATAACAGCCTGGACACAACACACTTAAAAGGTACAAAAGCAGAAAAAACACTTTCGAAATCAACATTAACTAATGACTTATTATCTATTTATATTGAAAAAAGGTAAATATTTTAACAACTTAAGGATTTTAAGAAGAAACACTTAGCCAGAGCTAGATGAAGCACCCGATCTGTTTCAGCGGCAAACGAGATCTGGGGAATGCACTAGAGCATCATGAGATAGGGAGTAAGCCACGAGCTAGATGGAGTCCTCAAGCTTTTGCAAACGGCAGAGTCGGAACAGAGGATCGGTTCCGAATCCACAAGTACAGAATGAAGGCGAGATAGGACAACTTCACATTTATGGCTTACTGGCAAATCATTTGGAAATTACATTCAGAAAATGACAGACATTTCAGATTCAGACTTCATACCTTCAGAAAATTCATTCTAATGCAAAACCTGTTATTCTATCAACTTTCCAAGTTTGTAATAGCAATATTTAAAAATTGTCTCAATTTTGGGGACTTAGTTCCCCCATTATTTATGGCTTTAAGATTTCTTGTTATAACAGGCTGAGAGCTATGTTCTGCATGTGTCATCTCAGATGCCACACCCCAGACATTGTATCATTTTAGATTAACATTTTTAAGATTTCATATTTTTTTTTTTTTCACAATTTTGTGTATTCTCTCCCCACACTTTTTACTGCATTACATATCTACTATGGCAATTTCCTGCATGTTTCCAACATCCAGAGTGACCTCCATTTCATCTGCCAATACATATTTACCCCCCACTGTTCTGACAGCATACCACCAAATGCTACTGCCTTGTGAGCTTCCCAATCCCCTACTGTGTTGTCTGGCAAGTCGAGCCATGCCCACAAGAGGTGATGCCATTAAGTAATATTCCCCTTCTATACTGTCGCCAAGTCAAGACATGCTCAGTAGCCTCCATGTGAAAGGTGGCACCAAAGCAGGCAAAATGTGCCACATCTTAGAAAGTTACACAGTGATTAGCACTAAAGACAATATATAGTTTAGCTTCCTAGGTCATTTCAGCCTTTTTAGAGTATTTTTCTAGAAGTCATACAATAGAAGAGGTATTATTGCCAGCTGCATCAATGACGGACACAAAAATCTTAGCTTACTAAGGGGGTCTTAATAATAATTAGGAATAAAGAACACAAATGAAAGGCAGCCAGAGTATACGAATTAATACTGGCTGCACTATATACTTCAATGAAAAGAGTGAGGCAAGACATAGAGAATAGCTTGGGAGGGATTAGATTCTTTCATCAAGAATTAAGACCGCAACTAGTAACTAGAACACTAAAGCAATCAAGTAAAAAACAAAATCCAAAAGGGTCCAAACAAAACAAATCTAGATATATTCTGATGAAGTTCCGATAAGGGAAGAAAGCGCTTAATAAATATGTAATTTATTTGTTTTGGTTTTAATCGGTTTACCAAATAAAATAATTGCTGCTCATGACCTTCTGCCTTGGATTTGTTTTAGCACTAAAGCAAATAAGCAAAACATCTCTGTAGGGCCACGATATCAAAGAATACTGGCTGAGAGCAGATACTTAGAGAAATATACAAATGTATTTGCGCTTACTGCTGCAATGACCAAAGACAGAATGAAGTGAAATACACACATTTTGAGCAAAATACTAAGATGTTACACATCAAAAGAATGACATAACATTGTCTAAATAAAGTAAACACATCCAGTGCCAGACTACAAGTATACAGATTAAGTTTAGCTAGCAAATACAAGTCTTTTGTGATAAACACTGGCATTTTCCAATACTTCTGAAAAGGAAGACATTTCATGACAGGGTAGGGGAGGGTTTGTGCAATGGCTAAGGTGTACCTCACAAACACAAGTTTCAGAATTTGATTTTCATATTTGAGGGAAGTTGGCTAGGCTTAAAATGGCCCTCCAGGGCAGCCAACCTAGTATTAATCTATGAAGCTATGGTAGATCAAACGTTTAATAAAAATATTATTAGATTTGATCCTAAGCAGTAATGAGCTTGCAAAGAAATGGAATAATTGTAAATTTAAAATTAGAAAAGGGATCACAATGAAAGGAAATGACTCATGAACAATAAGTTACAGTAGGGGTCTAGCTGGCTTAAAAATGTAAGGGATTCACAGAAGTAAAAAAAGAGTTAAGTGGAACACAACAGGTTGAACAACAACTGAAAGAAGCTAGAATGTCAATGCAAGAGTAGTTAAAAATATGAATAAACAGAGCAATAGTTTAAGACTATTTTTTGACAGTAACCCAAGAGCAGGAGATTTACGGTATGATGTAGTTCTGAAAGCAGCGAGATCCACAAAGCTCTACACTGTAGTGAGAGCAAACTATATAAAACACTCAAAAAGTTAAAAAAAAAAAAAAGAAATTGAAAGGATAAGATAATAACAAGAGTGAAAGTATTGGCCAACCATGCTGGGTAAAGAAATCATTCAAATCTGGAAAAAACGGAGAAAGCAATGATGGAGGCAACCCTACACATACAGGTTATTCTTAAAAAATATAACTTGAGTTAAGCAAAGTTAAAAAGTTGTTGATGGATAACTTAATGGTACAAGATAAGAGAATCACGGAAATAACTGTGAATGAGCATGCTAAAGTAATACAAGATATCTTGGCAGAAAATAAGGAATTAAAAGTCAAGGCTGACTCAGGGGAAGCTAGGTTGGATTGCTTGGAAGCCAGGGCCATAGACTCCGAAGACAGGATGAAACTAAAGAACATTAAAATTAATAGCATACCAGAGAAATGTGTGGGTATGGACTGTGAAAAAGTCACTGTTATGCAAATGGACTGAAATACTAAATAAAGAAGTTCTAAGCTCATGGCACACTGATCAGTTGGACCTGCCAAATGTCTAACACCAATAATAAGGTTTCAGACTTTTAAACTGAGGGACAGAGTGCTATGAGAACTTTGGAAACCTGGCAGAAAGCTCTAAAGGTTGGGGAAGATGTTTATGTGGAATATTACTTTTCTTATGAAACCAAGCAGAAAGGAAAGGCAATCATCCCAGCCATGAAAGTGTGCAGAGACTGGGGATATCATTGGAAGTTGATCTATCTAGCAGACTTCAGGATTTATACAAGGGGGGTGGTGAAAATGTTTGATATGGTGAAATAGGCATTAGACTTTCATAAACAACCAGTAAATGAGAGAGTTGAGAATATGGCACCAGATGACTACAGTAGACACAAGAACATGGCAAGAGAGAAGGTGATGCGAATGCTCAAAGGAAAGAATTCTGAAACTTCCCACTATTTAAACAACAGACAATGGGGTAGAAGGTCAAATGAATAATTCAGAAAAAGTGTCAAATTCTAAAAAGTGTGAGTTAAGGAGAGGTCAAACAGACAAGAAAGTATCGTTGTGTAAGCTGAACTTAACTAGCAGTAGATGTTCGAATGATCACTGCTGCTGTACCTTAGCTATATAGGTTATATCCTACTAAGGATATAATGGCCAGCCAGCTTCCGAAGCTTCAGGGCACCTTGCATACACCCAAACTGTCAAGCAGCTTGAGCCAAGCTAAAAGACGTTTGGGTGCAAAGCTCTTTAGAGTTTTCTTACCAGCAGAAACAGGGAGACTGAGCCCTAAAAAGTCTATGCGAGGAATTACTAAACAAAAGTCCATACCCTGGCATAAAAAATACACCAAAAAAACAGGGGGAATGGAGGGAGGGAGCAGCTACTGTAGCAGTGTAATAACCTACAAAACTACACTATGTTTTATCATACTGATCACTACTGCAGTAGCCATAGCTATATGGGTAGATTACCACATCTAACTACACTTGGGAGGTGGAAAGGAGAAGAGTCCAGGAAACCAAGAAATAAGAAGTTATGTACCTACCATAACATTCCATGTTAGTTGTCTTCTCTCGCCTTCTTTCTTGCTTGATGGGTTGATCCTCGGCTCCGACCTGCTTTAGCTCGAGAACTCCTTTTACCAGCTCGAGGCAGCCCCCATATCCCATGATGCAAGGCGGTAAGTACCCAGATCTCGTTTGTTGACAAAGGGCAATAACACCAAGCATAAAATACTTCCCAAAGGAAGAAGAAACTTACAGATGGAAAAGGACCAGGTCTGAATGGTCTTTAGTATAATAGTTTCTTATACAAGGTCTGTCCAGGCCAGGGGAAGGAGGAGGGTGCAAGAAGGCGAGAGAAGACAACTAACATGGAGCGTTATGGTAGGTACATAACTTCTTAATGTTAAGTTGTCAATCTCCTTCATTCTTGCTTGATGGGACCACGTCCTAGCACCTCTATCCTGGGTGGCTCAATGGAACAAACTCTTGAGGACTGTAGAGCCAAAACTGGCTCTGTCCCTGGAGGCCAAGTCCAATTTGTAATGGGAAACAAAAGTGTGAGGAGTGGCCCAAGTGGCAAATAGTGTCCAAAGGAAGTCTAGCTTGAAAAGCTGTAGAAGTAGCTAAACTCCTAGTTGAATGTGCTTTAGGTTTTGAGCACAGCTGTTTTCCCCTGAGTATAAATTTCAGTGATGACCGAAGAAAGCCATCTGGACAAAGTCACTTTAGAAACAGGAAGGCCTTTTTATTATCCGCATAGGAAACAAAAAGTTGATCAGATTTTCTAACTTTTTTGTTCTGTCCAAATAATATCTAAGTTGACGGTGGGCGTCAAGATAATGTAGCTTTTGTTCAGCTCTATCTGAATAGTTAGGAAAAATACAGGAGATCAATGGATTGATTCAGATTGTTCTTTGAAGCGACTTTAGGTAAAAGGATGGATTAGTTCTCAAAGATACTCTGTCTTTGTGAAAAATCAAATAGGGGTCGAACCGAAGAGCATGAAGTTCAGACACCCTCCTGGCAGATGTAATAGCCACTAGGAATAAAGTTTTCCAAGAAAGATATTTCAGGGAACAAGAAACAGCTGGCTCGAAGGGGAAGAATCAAGGATGTCAGCACTAAATTTAGATCCCACTGAGGAGGAGGATTCCTGATTGGAGGCTTTAGTAGGAAAATTCCTTTCAAAAAGGCCCTGCAGAGCCTATGGGACATAATATTATGATCTGCTATCCCGACATGAAAATTAGAAATAGCAGCCAATTGAACTCTGACTGTGGAAGAAGAGGAGCCTGCATGAAAAATCTCTGCTAAGAAGTCCAGAACTGCCTGAACAGGGGCAGTAAAAGGATCAATATTTTGGGCCTTAGCCCAATAAGAGAAACGTTTCCATTTGCTTGTGTAAATCCTCCTGGTAGAGGATTTTAGAGAAGCTACTATGATGTCTCTAACAGGGTTAGAGATCAAAGGAAGCCTGGCTAAGGAAGGAAGTGGAGCAACCATGCTGTGAGGTTGAGAGAGGGGATTGACCGGTGCAGCTGACCGGATTGGTGAATCAGTAGATCTGGCACTGGGTCCAGATGCCAGCTGCACCAAAAGGTGATGATGGAGGAAGGGAACCAAACTTGTCGAGGCCAGTAAGGGGCAATGAGAATCAATTTGGCTCTCAAAGCGGTAGCTTTCTGGATCACCTGAGGGATCAGAGGAAATGGAGGAAGGCATAAAGAAGTCCCTGGGGCCAATCCTGGGTCAGAGCGTCTCTGGGGGATGGCCTGATAGAGGAAGAGGCTGAAGAAGTCTGGACATTTGCTGTTTTGGGGAGTAGCAAAAGATGCAACATGGGCGACCCCATTCCAGAAAAATCTCTTCCGCTATAGATTGCTTGAGAGACCACTCGTGAGGCATGAGGATAGCTCTGCTCAATCTGTCCGCTATAATGTTGGTTATCCCAGGGATATGCGTTGCTACCAGAAACCGATGAGAGGAGATCGCCCATTGCCAAAGTCTGGCTTCTCGACACAAGGGGTAGGACTTGGTTCCGCCCTGTTTGTTGATATACCAAACTACAGACATGTTGTCTGTGTGGACTGCAATTGTCCCTACGGGAAGAAAGTCGTTGAGGGCTTGCAAGCGTTAAAAGCACTGCTCTCATCTCCAGGACATTTATGTGCAGATGGTACTCGAGCGGTTGCCACGTCCCATGAACCATCCTGCCCTGATAATGACCCCCACCCGATCAGGAGGTATCCGTGGTGACAGTGGCTATCGGGGACGGAGGTATAAAGCACCTGCCTTGGTGAACCTGAGACAATGTGATCCACCAAGCAAGATGTTCTTTGCATGTTTGTGTCACCAGAATCTGGTGACGCATTGGAAGTTGCTGGTATGACCACTGTGTGAACAGCATCCACTGAAGAAGGCGCATGTAGAATCGAGCCAGGGGAAGAAGTGTAATGGCCGCAGCCATGAGACCTAATACCTTCAGAACCATTCTGGCCTGTATTTTCTTGCTGGCCAGAATGATCCTGACATGAGTCTGAATGTCTGAAACTCTTTGTTCTGTAAGGGTAGCTGACATCCGAACAGTGTTTAAGTTTGCGCCTATGAAGGTAATAGACTGGCAAGGCGATAAGGATGACTTTTCAAGTTGATTGAGATGCCCAAATGAGAACAAAGGCCTATTGTGTAATCCCTGGCGTATAAGCTGATGCCTGGTGGTGGCTGACAGGAGCCAGTCGTCGAGATGAAACACCTGGAATCCTTGGCGTCTCAGGTGAGCCGTAACCACTGCCATGCATTTGGTGAACACTCTGGGGCTGTAGTGAGACCAAAGGGCTCTGAACTGGAAGTGACTGGACCCCAGCGCGGAGAAATCTCCTGGAGCGTCTGTGAATTTTGATGTGATAATGCATCCTGAAGATCTATTGAGCACATCCAGTTGTCCTTCTGTAAGAAGGGCAGAATTGACTGTAGAGTGACCATTGAATCTTGTCTTCTTGACAGACTTGTTGAGTCTGCTGAGATCAATATTGGTCTCCAGTCTCCGTCTTTTGGGGACCAAAAGAACCTTGAGTAGATTCCGGCTCTGAATGGTCTAATGTAACTGGCTGAATGGCTCTTTTGCAGTAGTTTTGCGATTTCTAACTCTGCAATGTCCCTTAGACCGGGTGGTACATCTGGAAGGAATTTGAGGGAAAGGACTTTCCTCGAAAGGAATTATGTAACCCTTGGATATGATCGACTGTACCCATCTGTCTTGAGTGAGGGAATGCCAGGCTTCTGGGTACAGTGATAATCTTCCCGACTGCCTCCAAGGAGGGACAGCCGAGCAACACCTCAGGGATGCTGAAAGGGCTTGTCAGAGAGGCTCCCTGTTTCCCTGGTTCTTGGACCCCTCTGCCTCTAGCGTCTGTTATTGTTACCCCCTCTGCCTCTAGGGTAAACTGACCACGTGAATCAGTGACTCCTTGGGATTTGGAACCACATCTTCCGCCCTTCTGTCCTTTGGGATAAGGCCTAGAAGGGGTGGAAAAACGGACTTCAACAGCAGAAAGAGTCTTGCCGTCCTGCTCGCACCTGGTCAAGGTTTCCTGCACCTGAGGGCCAAACAAAGCTGACCCATCAAAGGGAGAATTTGTGAAGGGCCTTAAAGGGATCCAAAAATCACATTGCATCCAGGCTTGGCGTCTAAGAGCCACACCTGTGCCTCTCCATCCGCAGCATAAGATATTAGCCGCATGGAGGAGTTAACAGAATTGAGGGTTCCTAGCTGCGAAGCAATCTTTTCTTGAGCCCCTGCAGCTGTAGGATCCTGAACTACTTCTCCCAGCTCCTTCAGGATATCTCTTTGGAGTCTGGTGAAGTGACATAGGTAATTCAGCGAGCATAGCAAAGGTCGCTGAGGAAAACATCCACTTACCGTACCTATCCATGGTCCTAGAGTCCTTATTAGGAGGATGGGGAAGGATCTGCAAGTTCCTTTTGGTGGCAGCCACCACCATGGCATCAGCGGGACACCCTTGGTAAGGAATTGTTTGTCACTAGGGGCAGTGATAAATTTAGAAGGCCTCCTAGGGACTGGCTCTACAGAGTCAGGAGCTGCCCGCCTTCGTGCAATAACCTGCATAAGGGGTGAGACACCCAGGAGGTGGAGGGCCGAGATCCAAACGCCTCTAGGTATACTGACTCATCCTCAGAGGGATTGTTGGTGGGCCAGTTTCCCTCTGTTTCAGAAGTTCTAGGATGTCTGAGAAGGAGACATCCTCAGAGGATCTAGGGATCCCTCTGACTCATCAAAGTCAGTATCCAGTGACAGACTCGGGGAGTCTACATGCTTCCTCTTACAAGTCCTCTTCCTAGGAGGATCTCCCGAAACATCAGGAGAATCCTCGGAAGAGGGAAACCTGAGGCGGAGGATCTCTGGGTCCTGTAGCAAGAGAAGTGGCAGAGATGTCAACAGGTACTATAGAGGGAGGAGCTACGGGAACAGACTGCTGACTGATACCAGTGGCCAGTACACTCTTCATCACCTCGAATGCTCCCTCCCAGGCAGGTCAGAACCCGCTCCAAGAGCTAGGAACTCCAGGGACCAGAAGTCTCCGAGGCAGATGTCGAGCTCACCAAGGCCGAGGCTCCAAGGGAAGAGCGGGCTCGGACAAGGGTCCGATGCCACTCACCCCTCGGAGGAGACCATGGAAGCCCGACCACGAATCCCTCTAAGGAAGAGGAGATAGTAGAGGCTGAAGGAACAGAAGGGGTATCCGTCCTCCAGCCGTAGCAGTAACCATGCCGAAGACTCAACTCCAAGCTCTGGGGTAGAGTTGAAGGAGGAACTGTGGTGTGGACCAACAGTCGTCTGCTGAGACGGACTGTGTAACATTTGGGCCAGTACCTGTGACTTGAGTAATCTACTGACCACTCTCTCTAGGTCATGATCTGACAACCTGGATGACCTTGAAGATCGGGTCCGATGGCTCCGTTCCGATAGAAGAGGTGAAGCGGGCAGTACCGGCACCAAGGAAGGACACCCCGCCCTCTTCCTGGAATGAGCCACCGGAGCCGATACTATAGATCTCGGAGCCGACAGAACGCCTCGATGTATCGGCTCCAGCCGGAGCCGATACAGCCACCAAAATAGCGATGCCTGTGCCACATGGGTGTCGGAAGCCGACATCGAAGTGGACAATACAGATTCGGCACCGATAGCCATCGGTGCTGAAAGCTTTGTCCAGAATCGGCTCCAGGCCGATCTCGACTCAGTATGAGTCGGGGCCGCAGGCTTAGATACAGAAGCCTGGGCCTTGGCAGGTTTTGTTGATTTTGGTGGAGCCGACTTAGCGGAGAGCCCTCCGGCCTAAGAATCAACTTATTCTCTCCTGCAGGACTCTCTGGCTGAAGGAGTGACAAATAACACAGGAGTCCTGCAGGTGAAGAGGGCCCAGATACAGGCAAGAAGTGTGACTGTCTGTCAGAGACATCTTCTGACAGCACGAGTCACACTTCTTAAAACCTGAGACCCTCTCCTTTGACATGGTGCCGAAAAACACAACTCACAGACACACCAGTCAAATTAAATTAAACAAAATACCAAGAGGTATTCTATAAAAAACCAACACACACACCCTAACAGGGGGGGGGGGGGATGGGATAGGGAAAAAATTGACTAACAAAAAATTAAAGGAGACCGGGAATTTCTGTCAGAAAGGGTAGAAATATAAACTTAAACTATCAATAAATTAGTTTTAGACTAAAAAGGGGCTTGAATATCACAAATGTGAACAACTTACCAGGAGCTGGTAAAAAGAAGACCTCCCAAGCGAGATCTGGTGCATCATGGGATATGGGGCTGCCTCGAGCTGGTAAAAGTTCTCGAGCTAAAGCAAGGATCGGCTCCGAACCCATCAAGCAAGAATGAAGGCGAGATTGACAACTTAACATCTATCATTTTAGGTGATTTCAATATTGACTGGCAATCCTGTTCTGGCAAACATCCAACCCATCATACACCTTCATGGCTTCACCCAATTAGTCCAGTCGCCAACCAGGATAAATAAAAACTCCAGCAAGCACACTACCCTGGATTGGATACTTGTCAGTAAAAGCCTCCAGTCATACATAACAGGCTGCTTATCAGATAGCCTCAGTGATCACCCCCCAACATTCCTACTCAGAAAATACCTTTACCAAGCTAAACCCGTCATCTACCATCAAATACGTAAAAAACTAAACTTTAACCCATTCACATTCATCTCATCCCTCAAAGAATGTAACCGGCATCCTCTAAAGTACCTCGGTCTTGATGACGCAGTTGAAATTTTTAATACTACCTTCCTGAGCATCCTTAATTACCATGCCTCCATAAGACTTTCCAGAACCAAAGCACAACCCCTCCCCATGGCTACAGAAAACCACCAAGTCAGAAATGAAAAACAGGGATAAAGCCTGGGAGCACTGGCGCAAAACCAAAACCCTCTCAACTGGACAGAAATTCCTAGAACTACACAATGTCGTCAAAAAGCTAATAAAACAGGACAAATTCCAATACTACCAGTCTGCACTAGACTCCTCCCAACACAGCCCCAAACAATTCTGGTCCTCCATAAACTCCATCCTTCACCCAGGTAAAGTCAGTACCCCTCCTCCTAACATCCCTCACTCCTCAGAAGATATTGCTACCTCATTCAACACACACTTCACACAAACCATACTATCACTAGCTAAACAACACAACCCCCCTCCCCTCCAACCCACACTTTCAACTAGTAATCTCCCCACTGCCTTCTCTTTCTCCTGTACCTGCCTCCAACATAAAAAACTCTTAACTAAACTTAAGCCCACCAAATTAGCAGCAGACAACCTCCCAAGTGAATACCTACAAATCGCAGCTGATGCTCTGGCCTACCCAGTATCCATCTTGATTAACCGATCTCTGTCAGAAAGTTAAGTTCCCATACTGTGGAAAGTATTGCATATAATTCCCCTCCACAAAGGCGGATCATCCACAGAACTAACCAATTACCGCCCCATAGCTATTCTCTCTCCACTTTCCAAAATAATAGAGAGATGCATACACTCTCAGGTCTCAGACTACCGCCTTACTAACAACCTCCTTTCCAATACTCAGCATGGTTTCCGACCAAACCATAGCACCACCACTGCCTTACTCTCCTTTACTAACACTATCCTTCAGCATAAAAACAATGTCTCTCTCTCCTCTGCTATTTTCCTAGACCTTTCTAAAGCATTTGACATGGTCCCACTCAAACAACTCATCTCTGTCCTCAATAACCTATCCTTCTCTCAGTCACCAACTGGTTTCAGAATTACCTGTCTGACCACCAACAATCCGTTGTATGGCAGAATGACGCATCTCCCCAACTACCTGTCTCCATAGGGGTTCCCCAAGGATCCATCCTTGGACCCCTACTCTTCTCTGTTTTCACCAATAATCTAGCCTCTGCCACCAAACATGGCACACTCATACAATACGCAGATGACTCAATCATCATCTGCTCAGCCCAGTCCCTACCCAAACTGCAAAAAGTCACACAGGAAGCCTTTTCCTCTGTTGAAACTTGGTTATCTGATGCCCAATTAATACTCAACCCAAACAAAACTAAACTACTCATCTTCCAACCCACCAAACATACTCAAAACAACTCTCACTTTAACATCACAGCAAAAGACAACACCACTATATACCCAGATGAACACACCAAATTGATAGGAGTGGAAATAGACAAACTAAAATTTGACATTCACATATCCATGACCATAAAAAAAGTCCACAAAAAACAAGGAGCGTTATACAGAAATAAGCAACTTCACCAAAGCAGCAAAGATTTCAATAGCAAATTCCCACCTTATCTCCACCCTACTTTATGCCTCTCCAATATATACCAACCTAAGGCAATGAGATCTAAACAAGCTAGAGACCTGCTACAACAAAATCGCCAAATTCGCCACAGGGGCATCCTACCATAGTCACCACTATCTCTCACTTGCTGAACTGGGCTGGCTTGAACTCCCTCACCTCCTTCAATGGCATCAACTCTCACTCACCCATAAACTAGTAAACCATCCACTAAATGTCTCATCCCTCCAGAATCTACTCCAACCCTATCACACCACCAGACCACTAAGATCCAGCAACAACAATCACTTGCAGATCACTAAAGCCAGTAACTCTGCTGGTGAAGCACTATTCTCTTGCACACAGCCAAATTATGGAACTCCCTCCCACCCACAATTACCTCCATACCAACATTCACCAACTTCAAATCTTTACTAAAAGCGCACCTAAAAACATGCTGGCTATACCCTTGCAACTCCCACTCTAATATCACCCACCCCATCCAATCACTACCTTTCTTTCCACTCCACTAACTGCCTTGATTATAGCAAGCTCAGATGCTCATAAGCCTAGTACTTATTATACAGCAGGAACTTCTTATTGTAACATTTGTTAATGTCTGTTATGTACTTCACAGATAATGATTCTAGTTGTCTACTGATGTACTATGTTCTTCATCTGTAAATATGTTGTAAGTAATTGCTATGTTAAATTAATTGCTATGAAATCCAATGTAACTACTGTCTGTTTATTTTAACTGTGGAGCTTTTCTCCCTGGGCCTCCGCTGAAAATGGACCTATGTCTTGTTGGGCACTCCCGGTCAACAAATGTAAATAAATAAACCCTGAAAAATGGTCCTAGCAAAGCTTGTTCTGGACCTACAGAATGAATCAAGCTTATAATGCTTCCTAAAAGTATGAACAGAGGACCAAGTAGCAGCTTCTATACAATTTCTAGAGTCTAATCACTGCCAAAAAGCTTTAGATGAAGCCAAGGCTGTGATAGAGAGGGCCTTGATCCTGCTTGAGAAAGATTTGTTTTGGCGAGTATAACTAAAGGTAATAGCCTCAGACAACCATTTGGAAACGGGCTGTCCATTCTTCTTTCCTTCTCAAAAATGAAAATTGATCCTATGATTTAGAAAAACAGTTAAGTCAAGATAGTATTGGAGCTGTCTGTGGACATCCAAGGTATGGACCATCCTTTCTCCCTCATTTTTAGACTCAGTAAAGAAAACAAGAAGATGGATAGTGTGGCTTAAAGTAAACTTGGATACCACTTTAGCATAAAAGGAGGATTAGTTCTCAAAGAAATCCTGTCCCTATGGAAAATGAGGTAGGGTTGACATCATAAGAGTTTGCAACTCCAGTACCTTTCTTGCAGAGGTCAGATCAATCAGTAAAACTGCTTTCCATGTCAAGAGCCTCAAGTCGGCCAGATTAGCTGGTTCAAATGGAGCAAGTGTTAGCCTCTCTAACACAAAATTAAGAACCCAAGGAAGGGCCATGGATTTACTTGGCAGTCTCTTATGCAAAACCACTTTCAAGAACATTTTGACATGCGACTGCATCGAAAGAGGAGAATTTATGGGCAGACATGCTAAAATGTCCAATAAATGAACCTTGGAACAGGAATAAGAAAGGTCACAGAATGCTAACTCATATGAATACTGACAGACCAGAGAACAACTAGTCCTGAATGGGTGCTGGTTATGCGTCTGCATCAACTAAAAATTCTTTGCCATTTAATATACAATTTTGTATTAGCAGGCATTCTTGCCTCCATTAGTACCCATTACATGTCTTCAGTAAACTAGGTGCCTAAAAGGAATTAAGATCTTATTATCCAGGCAGTCAATTGAAAAGGATTGATATTGTAGTACATCAAATATCTCAGTTCTTGTGTAAGTAGATCCAGTCTGTGAGGAAGTTTGTAGTAACAGCCCCTGGCTGTTTCCAAAAGAAGTGAGAACTACAGTTGCAAAGGCCAGAAGAAAGTCACCACAATCATCTTGGAGGATTCCTTTTGAGTCTTCAGAAGTTCTATAGATAGCAGCAGAAAGGCATACAGGAATATTTCTATCTAAAGAAAAGAAAATACATCTGTTTTCCAGGCCTTCTTACATAGAGTCCTGGAACAGAATATTGCCAGTTGATTGTTCAAAGAGTAGGGAAAAAAGGTCTATTTCAGGAACTCCCACAGATGGATCAAACGCTGGAAGACCCTTTGATCTAGTCTCCATTTGTGAGGGTCTGCCCTGGTCCTGCTCAGCTCATCTGCCACACAATTTTGCTCTGATGGAATGTAGGATGCCTGTAGAGTAAGATAGTGCTGAAAAGCTATACCCTAGGCTAACACAGCTAGTCTTCAAAGGGGGGAAGGGACTGTGATATTGTCTGAAAACACTTTGAAGAAGTCCCTGGGGCCAGAGATGGTCCAGAGTTGAGTACCTTGATCAAGGCAAGTATCCACTACATACTTATAGGTTTGCATCTGTCCTTGATGTCCCATACCCCCTGCACTTTTACTCCTCCTGAAACTGCTTCCAAGCAAAGTCTAAAGTGTCTGTGATGACAGACTGCTTTGGAACAGGGAGAAAGGGAGACTTGGATTTAAGGAAGTCGGTTGTCTCCACTAAAAGACTTCTCTTCTGATAAACCCCAGCACTGGGATTTGAAAAGATAAAGGGTATTGATGCTGGGACCAAAGAGATTTTAGATACCACTATATCCTTCTCATGTGGTATTTTGCCAGGGAAATCATGTAAATCATAGATGCCATGAGACCCAAAATCCTGAGATATCCCCTCACAGTGACCAAAGTCTAAGTGGAAAACATTAGAAACAGACCTAAATAAGGATATATTTTTTTCCTGTAGAAGGAAAGCTCTCTGAACCGAGGCATCTAGCTGACATCCCTGAAACACAATCCTATGTGAGGGGGTCAAGCAAAGACTTTTGATTGTTCTCTTGGATTCCCAGCTTGTGTAAGAGATCTCTCACCCAAGAGAGAGATTCCAGATAACTTTGAAAAGACTGCAAAGATAAGCAAGTTGTGTAAATATGGAAAATGTGGATACCCTGTAGCCTGCAATGAGCTCTAACTGGAGCTATGCACTTTGTGAACATTTTTGGTGCAGTGAATAGTCCAAAGGTTAAGGGAGAGAACTGTTGATATGACAGACAAAAACCTTAAGAAATGTTTGAAGTCTGGATGAATAGGGATGTTATGATAAACATCTGATAAATTCAGTGTTACCAGGAAACTTGAAAGAGGAAGAAGAGGTAAACAGGTTGTGAAGTGACATCATTTTGAATTAGGGCTTTATCACAAACAGGTTTAGGAAAGAAAGATTCAGAACTGGTCTCCAAGCATTTTCTTTCTTTGGCACTAGGAACATCCTTAAGCAAATATCCTGGAGGATGAGGAATGACCCCCTGAAAAGGAGGAACTTCCTCGCACTGGCATCTGTAATCTTGGTGAATGAAATTCATAACCCATTTGTCTAAAGAAATCTGCTACCAAAGAAAAAAAATGGAGATTAAGACTTTCTGGAAGAAAAAGGGGGATAATGAAGGAGTGGGTCACAAGCTCTCTTGAACAGACATTCAGACATATTTGACTGTTCTTTGTTTTTGGAGGTTAGAGGCTTCTTTTTGGAACTCCCCTGCCATTCTTTCTTAAACGCCTGTTTACCTGAATTCTGTTGAGACTGTTTATTCTGCTAAAAATGAAAGAGGAGAATGAAAATCCCTTGTACAATTTGGAAACGGAGAGCTGAACAATCTTAGAACGTTCCTGGATCAACTTTCCCCTTTTCATTATGCTTTTTGATCACCTATGCCGCAGAGGTACCAAATACAATCTCTAACCAAGGAAGAATTTAAAATCTCATTTTAACATCTAGAAGGTTCTGAGAATGCAGCCATGCAAACCTCCATAAAACAGTACCAGTGGCCATAACCCTGGAAAAAGTAGAAAAGAGTCATACACATACCACAAACGAGTAATGACCTGTGCAAAAGAAACTACCTTCACAATTTGTCAGAGCAAACATATGAAACCTGACCATTCAAAAATTCTGAAAAAGTTGCAGAAGTATACACTTTTCTCCTATATCCATCAATCATTTTTTCCATTCTTATCAAGAAAGAGGAGGATTGGAATTAAGTGCCTAGCAGCAGTGGGATCGACCAAGGCTATACAGAGTCAGGCTTGGAAATAGTGTATAAAAATGTAAAAGACTGAGGAATTCTGCCTTTTGAGGGGAGCTGGCTGACTAACAGGGAAATTGCAGGCAGTAATATACGCATCCACTAAAGCTAACACAGCAGGAGGAATGGGTGTACATTCTGGAAATCCTTCTGTAACAACTCTTTTTCGGAGGGACTGAGAAAAAAATTCAATGTTCTCTCACTGAAAACACAGGCACATTCTAGCAATCTGAGTCTGAATCAGAAATCTGAGGAAAAAGCCTGAATCCATCCCTGCATCTTCCTGTTCAGACTCAGAATCTTGAATACATTCAAGAAAAAAGGAATCCTCCTTTCATTTAACAGACACCACTTTACAA
Organism: Protopterus annectens; assembly: GCF_019279795.1. Classification (NCBI taxonomy): domain Eukaryota; kingdom Metazoa; phylum Chordata; order Ceratodontiformes; family Protopteridae; genus Protopterus; species Protopterus annectens. Next base: position 463,125,114 of record NC_056749.1, read on the forward strand.
TAGCAATTAACAGCCTGAATTAAACCCTGAGCCAGACCCAGTAAACTACTCCTGTCTAAAGAAATTTGAGGAGAAGATGCACAGTTGGTTTTCCATTTCTTTTTGACAGGAAAAAATGGCTGCAAACCATGTTACTAATGGCAGTGGCTGCTTCCCTTCAGACAGGCACAGCATTCTGTCCCAGCAGGGAAACCTGCCATGCTCTCTCTCCCAGGACCAACAAGAGTGCCCACTGCGGGGACACCAACACACACACACAGTTCATGGATAACCCCCGGTCCATAGTGGCTGTAGGCACTACAGAGGTATCTGGGATAAAAGATGAGCAAGTCTGAGGTACAACAAATGGCCACAGCAGAGTCACACACCTGCGGCCATGGCAAGTTGCTACTCTGCTGTGGTGGCAAAGGCTGTTTGCCTAATTTTTTTTTTTTTTTGTGGCTGGAAGAAGGACTGACCATGGGACCAGTAAGTCTGTTCCATGGTCAGGCCGAAAATAATGCCTCTTTCCTGGGAAGAACAAGCAGTGAATGCTGGTAAAACTACCAGTCCACAAAAAAGTTATTTTTGATAGAAAAAAGCCCACAGTAAAAAGCACTTTAAAAACATTACGCTAGTCCAATCAAGGACAGTTTCTCCCCAGAAAATACGTTTTCATTTAGTTAATACTACCTTTAAAGTGACAGGAAAAAGAGTGCTCCATTTGAAAGTATGTTACAGCCGTGAAGTAGTCCATTAAAACATGACACTCACAGCTTTAAAATAACTTTCCTGAAGAGAAGAAGAATAAAGCATCAATAAAATTTAAGAAAATGGAAGTTTTTTCCCCAAAGAGAAGTTATCTGCCCAGCAAAGGTAAGAAAGTACAGTAGTGTACACTTACCATAAATGTAAATGTTCGAGTGTATTCACTGTTGCAGTCATTACATTTGGATAATCTGCTGTCAGGTTGCCCTCAGTCGGCCCGATTAACAAAGTCTTGGGGTTCTGCGTCGGTTGCTGTCCCTTCTTCCATGATGTCAGGGGTACAAAACATGCAGCCGATGCCATTACATCAGTTTGTCTTGCAGCCGACGCCATTACATCAGTTTTTCTTGCCCCAGATGTCAGGTGCACCACAAATGGGAAGCAAATAAAATTAAAAACACAAAAAATATACCTCCAATCCCAAAAGCAAATACACCAAAAGGGCTTTTAAGCATAGTGAAAGAAAGTAGAGGTATAGCCAGAGAAAAATAGGGGGCTGGAGGGAGGGTAACCAGGATTGCAATAGTGAATACACTCTAACATCTACATTTATGGTAAGTGTACACAACTGTACTATGTTCTTCGTGTTTCACTGTTGCAGTCATTACATTTGGGTAGATTCCCAAAGCTATGGTTGGGTGGAGGGAATTCTACAGCATTAGGACCAGCTATAAGGCCTTGCAGTACAGCAGTGGCAAAGCCAGCTCTAGATTTAGAGAAAAAAGGTAAATGGTAATGTTTGGTGAACGTACGAACTGAGCTCCAGGTAGCTTCTAGAATGTCCCTGGTAGGAACACCTCTGAAAAAGGCTGTAGAAGTAGATGCAGCCCTGGTGGAATGGGATCTGATCCCCTGGGGGATAGTTTTTCCATGGTGCATATAGCAGAAACAAATGCAATGGCTTATCCATTTGGAAATGGTTTGCTTTGAAATAGCCTTTCCCTCTGCCCCTGCAGCAAATGCCACCACTTGTTCAGATTTTCTTTGAGATTTTGTCCTGTTTAAGTAAAATCTAAGTTGTCCGTGTACATCCAATGAATGCAGAATCCGCTCCCCCTTGTTCTGTGGATTGGGAAAGAAAGTTGTCAAATGAATGGTCTGATTAAGAGCCACACTTGATACCACCTTAGGCATGAAGGATGGATTGGTCCTGAGAGATGCCCTGTCCGCATGAAAAATTATGAAAGGCTCCATTGCCATAAGAGCCTGTAATTCGGAAATCCTTCTAGCTGAAGTGACTGCTAAAAGGAAAGCTGTTTTCCAGGAGAGAAATTTTAAGTCTGCAGTAGCAGCTGGCTCAAAAAGAGGGAGAGTGAGTTTTTCCAATACAAAATTGGAGGTCCCAGGAAGGGGTTGGAGCTTTCCTGGGTGGTCTTAAATTTTTGGCCCCTCTGAGATACTGCTTTAGCAGAGGATGAGAGAAGAGTGGAGGGTTCTGTGTTGTAATGAGCTGAAATGGCTGAGGCATGGATTTTTATGGAAGAAAAGGACAGGCCCTTGTGAAGCATCTCAGTTTAGTATTGTAAAATCTGAGGAATATTGGCCACTGCTGTGCTTATCCCTTGAGATTGATTCCTGGCACAGACATTTTTCCATTTGTCAGCATAAGATTTTCTAGTACTAGGCCTTCTTGCTTCCAAAATGACATCCATCACAGGTTTGCTGAGGAATGCTAAGGGCGAATTTAGGTGATTAGCCACGCTGCAAGATTCAAAGTTTGGAGCGGAGTGTGCAGAATTTGGTTGCTCTGCTGAGGCAGTAAGTAAGGTGTCTGAGGCAGGTGCCACGGTGGAAGGTGTGATGCATTGTGCAGGAGTGGGTACCAGTGTTGGCGAGGCTAGTCTGGAGCAATCAAAATAATTTTTGGTTTGTCCTGTTTAACTTTTAGTAGAACTTTGGAGAGCAGAGGCAGAGGGGGAAAGGAATAGACTGATAGTTTTTTCCAGCTGAAGGATAGAGCAGCCACTTTCCAGGCTTTTTTGTGATGAGTTCTTGTGCAGAATTTGTCCGACTGATAGTTCTGGGGTGAGGCAAAACGATCTATGTCTGGACTCCCCCATTTGCGTGTCAACATGTTGAAAATCCATGTTTCCAGTTTCCATTCGTGTGGGTCCATGAGATTTCTGCTTAGTTCGTCTGCCAGAGTATTCAGCTTTCCTGGCTGGAATTGAGCTTGTAGTTGTATTTGATAGGTCAAGGCCGTGTTCCACAATGCCATGGCTAGTCTGCAAAGGGGGTAGGAGTGTGTACCCCCTGCTTGTTTACGTACCACATAACCGTGGTGTTGTCTGTCTATCATTAATTGTCCTGGATGAAGGTGGTCCTTGAAGGCTGTCAGTGCATTCTGTACAGCTAGCATTTCTGTTTGATTGATATGAAGGTGCATTTGATTTGGGCTCCATTTGCCCTGAATGCACTTCCCTGCCAGATGTGCCCCCCAGACATAGTATGCTGCGTCTGTAGTTAGGGTTTGGGCGGCAGAGGGTGGTGTGAATGGCAGTCCCTTGTTTTGGTGGCAGGCCTCTGCCCACCATAGGAACTCTAGTTGCAGGCAAGGTATGATAGGAATCATTGTTTCCAAGTACCACTGAAGTTTCCTCATATGCAATCTTGCATATGGAATTAGAAGAATGCAGGAGGCCATGAACCCAAATGCTTGCATTATTTGCCTTGTAGAAAGCAGGGTTTTTCTGGCCACCTGTTTGAAGTAAGTCTCCAAATGAACTGGGCAGTTGTACTCAATCTTGCACCCAGGAATGTAATTTTTTGAGAGGGTTCCAGTTGTGATTTCTTTTCGTTTACAGTGTACCCCAGACAAGTTAGAACCCTTTTTACAAATGCCAGATGGTTTAGAAGAGCGTCCTTGTTTTCTGCCTGAATTAGGCAATTGTCTAGGTATGGATATATTTGAATATTTCTTTGTCTGCAAAATGCAATTACTGGAGCCAGGCACTTTGTAAAGACCTTGGGTGCAGTGCAGAGAACTGGTAATGCAAGTAGCCTGCTTTGAAGTGGAGGTATCTTCTGCAAGACTCCCTGATTGGGATATGCAGGTAAGCCTCTTAAATCTAGAGATGCCAACCAGACATCTTAAATTGTGGAATGTCCAGAAAGGTGTTTAGAAGTCCAGAATTGGACACCATGATTTGTCTTTTCTGGGTACCAGGAAAAGTCTTGAATAGAAACCTTGTCCCTTTTCCTCTGCTAGTACTGGCTGAATAGCCCCCATGTTCATGAGGGAAAGTACTTGTTTCTGGGCCTCTGCCCACTGATTTGGGGGCAGGTCTGGCCATCCGTTTGGAATTGGCAACGTGTGGAAATGAAATCTGTATCCCTGGTATACTATATTTAAAACCCATTTGTCCTGGGTTATAAGTTGCCAGTTTCTTGCATGAAAAGTCAGTTTTCCCTCCAAAGGGGCGGCTAAAAGGTAAGTGCTTGGTAAGTGTAAAGGGAAGTCATTGAGACTGCTTACCATAGGGAGGTGTCTTGCTGTTTCCAGATTTGGAGGAGGAGGCACTCCATTGCTTTGTTCTAAAAGTCCCTTGTGACTGAAAGCTGGAGCCTTTGGAATGTCTGGGTTTGACTTGAGTGGCTCTCGAAGGAACTGGAAAGGACCAGTTCTTATTAGGCCAGTGCCTACTAAATCTTGGAGGTTGCACTTGTAAGAAATCTTTCACAGTTTGCATAGATTTAGCTTCATCTTCCATCTTTTTTAAAACTTCTTCAGCCTTATTACCAAAGAGATGGTCCTGTTGTAAAGGAGCATCAAACAATTTTGCTTTAACATGATCAGGCAGATTTTGCTCTTTGAGCCAAGCATGCCTTTCTAGCACAGGCCCAGTTACAGCAGCCCTACAAGAGGCCTCCAAAGAATCAAAACCACACTGCAAAGTATGTTTTCCAACTTGTTCAGCTGAATGCAATAAATCCTGTAAATCTTTATTTTCCACACAGTCATAAATTAACATCATTTTCTGTTTAAGCAGTCCCATGATATGCTGTTGATATTTTAGCATATGAAATTGACAGTTTAAAGCCTTGATTGCCAAGGTTGCATAAGTGTAAACCTTCTTACCCCATCTATCCAGCTCTCTGGAATCTCTATCAGAAGGGGTAGGATTTTTAGCAGTAGAAGCCTTAATGCCCTTGGGACCCTGAGAAATGGTTTCAGGATCTGCAATAGGATTTTTGAAAAGGAATTTGTGGGAGTCAGGAACCCTGTAGTATCTGTCTGGCTCACAAGGAGCCGGAGGCAGAGAATCAGGAGCCATACTAGATTCTGAAAAAAAAAACATCATCAACAATGTCTAGAACAGGAGGTATAGCCAAAGGCCTATGCTGAGGAAGAAGAAGAAACTCCCCAAGTCTCTTTTTAGATTCAGAGAAATCCTGACTTTCCCATTGGAAATGTTCCCTTAAGGTATGTAAAGTTTCCCCAAAAGAAAAATCCTCAGGGGAAGAAGCAGAAGGAATGGAATCTTCTGCATCAGAGTCCTCATAAGTAGGTATAGACAATTCATGTTCATTAGAAGAGTTGGAAGAAATAGAATCCTGTTCAGAACATTCATAATCAATGTCTTGCCTAGGCCTCCTAGAAAGGAGGGGGGGTTGGCTACCCCTGATCAGAGTAATTAAATCTTCAGCCATTTTGTTCATTTGTTTTTTAGGTATAGGGGCCTGCACATGTGGCCCAGGCGTTGTTTTTTTAGGCATAGGTCTAGATTTTGGCCTTAGTTTTGAAGATGGTGTCGGTCTAATACACAAATCTGTAGGCCTGCAAACACCCTCAGAAGCCAGTGCCTGCAAAGCGGCTTCGGACCCATCTAAGGCAGAGACATCAGCAGGTTCCATAACTGAAGCATCTCGCTGCATACCGGACTACGAATGGGTCTCAATAGAGGCCTGCGAATCAGAAGTAGGGGGTATCAGGGGCTGCGAAAGCACCTCACTGAGTACCGGCGAACTGGAGACTGGCTTAGGAGAAGTGTCGTTGGCAGTTTTGGACCTCAAAAGTCTGTTTCTGTCTTTTTCTTTGTGTTTTTTTAGGTATTCCGGTAGTCTGATTGCTAACTGATGACATTTCTGGATAATTAAAGCGTGAGCCAAAATATTTAGAAGCAAAATGTACCGACGTTTGATAGTGCGTTGATTAAATTTAGCACAAAACTGACAGCAAGGTACGTTGTGGTCAGGGCCTAGGCAAGGAATACAGTACAAACGAAAATCCTTATGAGGTATTTGCTTCCCAAAAGTAATGCAATTATTACCTTTTACTGACATCGGTAAGGAGGAAGAAAAAGTTTCCCCAACAGGGTACTTAGCTTTTTAGTTGAAGACTTCGGTCCTGAAACTCGAAAACGAAAATTTCAGGAGTCGGATAACCGGCACTTGTGCGTTGATTAAATTTAGCACAAAACCGACAGCAAGGTACGTTGTGGTCAGGGCCTAGGCAAGGAATACAGTACAAACGAAAATCCTTATGAGGTATTTGCTTCCCAAAAGTAATGCAATTATTACCTTTTACTGACATCGGTAAGGAGGAAGAAAAAGTTTCCCCAACGGGGTACTTAGCTTTTTAGTTGAAGACTTCGGTCCTGAAACTCGAAAACAAAAATTTCAGGAGTCTGATAACCGGCACTTGCGAACTGCTTCTGCTACGGGCACTGCGCGGCAAGAAAGACTGATGTAATGGCATCGGCTGCATGTTTTATACCCCTGACAACCTGACGTCATGGAAGAAGGGACAGCAATTGACGCAGGACCCAAGGCTTTGTTAATCAGGCCGAGTGAGGGCAACCTGCCAGCAGATTACCCAAATGTAATGACTGCAACAGTGAAACACGAAGAACATCAAGCTGACTGTTGATCCTCAGAAGCCTCAGAGGAGAGCACTCCTTGGCAGCAGTTAAGCTCTGAAGGGCGACATGCTCAAACTTCTCTTTTAGTCAGCTCAGTTCGAGCTGCTTGACAATTTGGATGGGTGGAAGGTGTTTTGAAGCTTTGGAAGCTGGCCAGCTGTTATATCCTTGGCAGGATACAACCCATGCAGCCAAGGCTAATGCAGCAATGATCAATATGATGATCATCACTTAGTGACTGTAAAATAAGACAGAGGGAAAGAATGAAGAAATGATAATATAATTGAATGCATTAAAGACCTGTTAATATAAAGAGTATAGAAGGTAAAGGAAGAAGGACTTGATAACTACTGCCTGAAAGGTACGTGTGAAGTACTTATGTAAGCACAATTATAACAAAGTGATACCTACACAGTTATTAAAATATAATCAAAGAAAATTTGGCACACAAATGAGTAAGAGATTGAGGAAGAAAAAGGAGAACAGGGACAATTTATAGCATGTGCAACAATGAAGTTATGGGTACAAATTTGTAGAGATAAGCAGTATATGTGAAAGATGGAGAGCAGCTGAGTGAAGCACGATGAGAAGACGCATCTAAATGGAAGAAAAATGTTAAATAAATGGCATGAAAATATGTACATACATGTGATTAAATAACTGGCACATCCAAAGGGGTATAAGAAAAATAAATACTCTGGGCAGGCAAAAGTATAAACATATGTGTGGAACAGACATTATGAGTGATCGAAATAACAATGGAAAGAGAAATATTAGAGTACATGAGGGGGAGGTTCCAATTAAGAAGAGAGGAAAGAAAGATGTGAACAGTAAATACAATATAAACAAAAAAGGAAGTATAACAAAGTCAGTAAGGAAAGGAAGCTGGGAAATATAATGACAAAAAGGTTTAATGAACCAACAGTGAAAAAGAGAGGTGTGGGGGAGAAAAACTGAAACAAAAGTCTCAGCGCAGAGTAGGCAGTTGACCCTAAAATAGAAGTTATGTACTTATCATAACTTTCCACCTGAGTAGTTAGACTTCATTCTTCTGCACATATGGGTATACGGATCCGATTCGGATCTGAACCGGCAAAATTTTTCAAGCGTCAGCTCCGAGCTGCAAGCTCCTCCCTTACCTATATTACATCACTTCCTCCTATCTAGCCACAGATCGAGTTTGCTGTCACTAAATGGCAACATAACCACAATCCTAAGCAGGACAAACCTGAAGAGTGAGGGGGATCGAGGGAGGGAAGGTGCAGAAGAATGAAGTCTAACTACTCAGATGGAACGTTATGGTAAGTACATAACTTCTATATCTGAAGTAGTTAACTTCATTCTTTCTGCACATATGGGACAGAGTCCCCAGCTACTAGTATTCCTGGGAGACCCTCATGGAAGGATATTTCTGAGTACCACAGAGCCAAAGGATGCTCTCCCTCTAGAAATAAGATCTAATTTATAATGAGAGATGAATGTGTGCGAAGTGGCCCAAGTCGCCACGGCACAGATATCGTCTAACGGAACTCTTGACCAGAAAGCTGCAGAAGTGGCCATTGCTCTAGTGGAATGAGCCTTCAAAACACCAGGAGGAGATAAACCTTTGTCCTTATAAACTTGTGCAATACAAAGAGTGATCCACCTTGCTCAGGACACTTTCGAAACTGCTTTGCCCAAAAATGGTTTAGAAAAAGAGACAAACAATTGATCCGACTTCCGGAAGGGTTTAGTCCTATGGAGGTAAATACTAGCTGTCTATGGACATCCAATAAATGAAGCTTACATTCACCTCTATTTTGGAAATTTGGGAAGACGACTGGCAAATTTATAGATTGATTGATATTGGCTTCTGAGGACACCTTGGGAAGAAAAGAAGGGTTTGTACGCAGCGAAACCCTATCCTTGTGGAAAACCAAATAGGGGGGCACAGAGAATAAGGCCTGCAACTCCAACACTCTTTTAGCTGAAGTGATGGCAACCAAGAATGCTGTCTTCCACGACAAAAACTTAATTGGAACTGAACCGGCTGGCACGAAAGGGAGAGAAGTCAAAGCTTGAAGGACTAAAGTCAGATCCCAGGGGGGCACTGTTTCTTTAACTAGTGGTCGCAATAAAAAAGTGCCCTTCAGGAAAGCTTTACAGATATTGGCAGAAGCCAGAGCAGCCTTACTTTCACCTACATGAAAATTAGAAATAGCAGCCGGTTGAACCTTGAAAGTGGAAGCACTTGCGCCAGACAGAAAAAGATCGGCCAAAAAAATCCAGTATGACCTGAACAGGGGCTGTAAACGGGTTCTGATTGCACTGAGAGGCCCAAACAGAAAAACGTCTCCACTTGCTATTGTAGAGATTCCTAGTGGATGCTTTAAGAGAAGCTACCAGAAAATTCTTAACAGGGGACGAAAGTCCAGGAGTCCTGATGATCATGGGAACTGGTGCAGCCACGTCGTCAGCTTGAGACTGTCCAGGCTGGGCAGGGGCATGCCAGACGGGTGCGAAATTAGATCCGGACATGGATCTAGAGTCCATGGAGGAGCCAACAGGTGAGACCATAGGAAGGGAAACCACACTTGGCGAGGCCAGAAGGGAGCTATGAGAATGACTTTGCACTGCAGCCAGCAAGCTCTCTGAAGGAACTTTGGAATAAGAGGTAACGGGGGATAAGCATACAGTTGCCCGGGAGGCCAAGCATGGACTAGAGTGTCCCTGGGGACATCCCCCAGAGGGGAGATCAGAGCGAAGAAGTTGCTGCACTTAGTGTTAGAAGGAGATGCGAAGAGAACACAGCAAGGTTGACCCCAAACAAGGAAGATCTTCTCCGCCACTGATTGTTTCAGAGACCACTCATAAGGCAAAAGGATTGCCCTGCTGAGACTGTCCGCTAGAATGTTGGAGCGTCCTGGGATATGCATTGCTATGAGAAACCGGGTGGTGGACATGGCCCACTCCCAAACCCTCATGGCCTTGTGACAAAGGGGGTAGGATTGGGTCCCTCCCTGTTTGTTTATATACCAGACTACAGACATGTTGTCTGATTGAATGGCTACCATCCCCGGAGGTAGGACAGGGTGGAAGGCTCTCAATGCTAAAAGCACTGCCCTCACCTCCAGGACACTGGAAGGGACCATGTGCCTTGGACTGTTCTTCCCAGGAAGTGCCCCCCCACCCAATCTGGGAGGCATCCGTGGTCACCGTGGCTTGTGCCAGAGGGGCTAGAAAGCTGCACCCTGCAAAAATGTCCGCTGATTGAAGCCACCACTGGAGTGATCTTCTGCATGTCCGGTTGATTCAGAAGTTGAAACTCATCGGGAGGTCTAGCCAGGACCATCGAACTGCTAGATTCCACTGAAGGACTCTCATGTGAAGACGTGCAAGAGGGAGGATAGAGATTGAGGCTGCCATTGAACCCAGGGCTCTGAGAACATCAGCTGCTGTGACTACCGAGTGATCCAAGATCGCTGATATATGGAGTTCTGAGATATTTTATCCTTTCTGGGGTGAGAAAAATCTTTGACTGAATCGAATCCAACCGTGCCCCAATGAAGTCTATGATCTGAACCTGAGTCAGGTGGGACTTTTTGAGGTTGATTGTGACGCCTAACTTGTGAGCCAGACCGAGGAAGTAGTGTAGGGGGCCTGACACAAGAGACATTTGGTGGATGCAGCGAAGAGCCAGTCGTCTAGGTAGGGGTATACCTGAATGCCCTGAAGTCTCAGGTGAGCCGCTACGACCGCCATAACCTTGGTGAACACCCTGGGGGCTGTGGTGACACCAAAGTGTAGGGCTCTGAATTGAAAGTGACTGGCCCCTAGCTGGAAGCGCAGAAACCTCCTGGAGCTCCTGTGGACCTTGATGTGATAGTAAGCGTCCTGGAGGTCTAACGAGCACATCCAATCGCATTCTCTCAGGAACGGTAGAATGGACTGTAGAGTGACCATCCGAAATTTTTGTTTCTCTACCGACAGGTTGAGGATAGACAGGTCCAGAATGGGCCTGAGGTCCCCCTTCTTTCTTTGGCACTAAAAAGAACCTGGAGTAGATGCCTGATCCAGATTGATCTGGGGGGACCGGCTCGATGGCTCGTTTTTGTAGCAGCTTCGAAACCTCTAATGCTGCAGCCTCCCTGTGAGTGGGTGGAACATCTGGAAGGCATGTTGGAGTTATGGGACATGAAATGAAGGGGATAGAATATCCTCTGGATATGATGTTTAACACCCAGCGGTCTGCAAGTAATGGACTCCCATGCCGGTGGATGTAAGGAAAATCTTCCCCGACTGCCTCCAGAGTAGAGCACGATACCACACCAAGAACTTTATTAGATAAAGCTTTCGGGTCTACACCCTTCATCAGTATGAGGCATTACAAAAAAATCAGCATTTAAATAGGAGAATATAAAATCACATGCTTCAGCCCTCAACTGTATTCAGCTTACTCAATCTTATAAATTGTGCTTTAATTATTCCTTTAAAAATATGTGGAGCATGCATACTGTCCCTATTCACATACCTCAAAGCATCTACCTCTTTTCTGAACACCTTAGATTCTAATCTGCTATTAACCTTAAACAACGTTACATCCAAGAAATTCATACTACTAACTGAAGCCTCCATTTTAAACTGAGGATGTTTTTTCTGAACAGGTAGAAATTATGTCACTAGAGCTTGAGAGAAGTGGTTATTCTAAACATCTGATAAATAAGATAAGGGAGGAAGTAATAGAGGGTAGACAGATTAATTATAGACCAATATTGGTGGTTGGTAATGAGAAAACAAATGATGGTTCACCTGCAGTTGTTGAAACTGAGGTATATGACAACATACAATTTAAATACACGGAGTGTATGTAATATAATAGAAAGGAATTGGCCAATTTTATTGGCTATGCCTGAGATAAAAACAATTGTAGGTGATAAACCAAGGTTTGCTTACAGGAGCTGTGAAGCTCTGAAGCAGAAAATATGCTATAAAGACTTTCAGGTTAAAACTAAAAGAAAAAAATAATTAGGAGGGACGATTAAATGTTATAATTGTTCCTGTTGCAATGATTTATATGAAGGAGACACTAAATTTCAACATCCAACGACAGGAGAAGTCTTTGCTATAAAAACATTAACTGCTTGTAATGAGGAAAGGATAGTGTATCTAGCTACGTGTACTTTATGTACATCGTTCTATGTGGGCAAAACGATCAGAAAACTAAGAGAGAATAGCGGAACATAAATCTGAAGTAAGAAGAAAGGTATTGACAAATGCTCTGAGTAAGCATGCTATGGAGAAAGGTGAAAGACATGTTTTTAAATTTAGGGTATTAAGTAAAATGGTAGTGAGTTTAAGGAAAGGTGATATTAACAATTTTTTGGAGTTGAGAGAAAGTACAGTTTTGTACCTACCATAAATGTAGATGTCCGATAGGTATGCATCTGCAGTCATCACATATGGGTTGTCCTGCCTCAGGCAGCCCTTTGGTCGGCTGGATTCCAAAGTCTGGGTCCAGCGTCGGCTGATGTCGCCCCTTCCCCAACGTCAGAGCGCCCGGGGTATAAAAGCGTCAGCCGACGCCATCTTCCTCAGTTTTTCTTGCCCCAGATGCCAGGTGCCCTCTAAAGAAGGCTAAATTTGGAGAAATGCAATAAATTCCAAACATGCACAAAAATATATACATATATAAAACAAATACACCATAATAGATAACCCCAGCTAGCTATGAGAGGGAATGTACCCAAGAAATACCACAGAGGGAAGGAGGGTAAACCTGACTGCAGATGCATACCTATCGGACATCTACTTTTATGGTAGGTACAAAACTGTACTATGTCCTTCAAGGATGCATCTGCAGTCATCACATATGGGTAGAATACCATAGCCAATCTGGGGGTGGAGGATCTATGTAAAGGATGGTGTAGCTAAAATGCCCTGCAGGACTGCCGTAGCAAAGCCTGCTCTGGATCTGGAATATAAAGGTAAGTTGTAATGCTTGGAAAATGTATGCACGGAGCTCCATGTAGCAGCTTCTAAAATGTCCTTGGTAGCCACCCCTCTTAAGAAGGCTGTGGAGGTGGCTGTGGCTCTGGTCAAATGAGGTCTAATGTTAGCTGGCACAGTTTTTCCATGAAAGGAGCAACACAAACGAATGCAATTCCCTATCCATTTTGAAATTGTCTGTTTTGAAATTGCTTTTCCTTGTGCACCAGCAGCATATGCTACAAACAACTGGTCAGTTTTTCTGCAATTTTTAGTTCTGTCCAAGTAGTAGCGCAACTGCCTGTGGATGTCCAGGGTGTGCAGAAGCCTTTCCCCTTTGTTTTGTGGATTTGGAAAGAAGGTAGGTAGGTGAATAGCTTGGTTTAATGAGACCCTAGAAACCACCTTTGGCATAAATGGGAGGCTGCCATTGACGTCCTCTGTAGGAGCCTCTAGTTTGCCCTCTACCTCTGGCACGCCTGTTCTTGCCTCTCTGAAATCTGTCTGTCTGGAAAGGACCAGTTCTTGGAAGGCCAATTTCTGCTGAACCTTGGTGGTTGGACTTGCATAAAATCTTTGACTGTTTGTACAGATTTTGCCTTTTCTTCAAATTTCTTTAAGACCTCCTGAGCAGTGGAGCCAAATAACTTTTGCTTTTCCAGTGGAGCATCCAGAAGCTTTGCTTTAACATGGTCTGGCAAAGATTGTTCCTTCAGCCAAGCATGCCTACGTATAACTGCACCTGTCATAGCTGACCTACATGAAGCTTCCAATGCATCATAACCACACTGCAAGAAATGGTTGCTAACCTGTTGAGAGTTATGTACCAGATCCTGAAGCGATTTGCGATCTAGGGGTTCAGGTGAAGACAGCTTTTTATGCAATTCATCTAACAAATATTCTTGGTACTGTATCATATGAAATTGACAGTTTAAAGCCCTGATAGAAAGGGTAGCAGAAGTATACACTTTTTTTACCCCATCGCTCTAAAGCCCTGGACTCCCTTTCAGAGGGGAGTGGATTTTTTTGTAGTGACAGCTGTAACCCCTTTAGGGCCCTGGGAAATAGTTTCTGGATCAGCAGAGTGGGCCTTGTAAAGGAAAAGATGTGATTCCGGGACCCTGTAGTACCTATCGGGTTTGGCAGGAGCCGGAGGGAGAGTGTCTGGGATTGTGCTAGATTCAGAGTACACATCATCAATGACATTCAAAACAGGAGGAATAGCCAAGGGTCTATGCTGAGGCAAATGCAAGAAGGTCCTTAATCTCTTCCTGGATTCAGAGAATTCCTGGCCCTGCCATTGGAAATGCTCCCTCACAGTGTGCAAAGTTTCCCCAAAAGACAGTTCTTCAGGAGGGGAGGCCGAAGGGATAGATTCCTCTGCATCTGAATCCTCGTAGGCCGAAAAGGCCTCCTCTCCTGGTAGTCCGAGAGGGCAGAGCCATCAGAGGGCTCATCTGAGGAGAGGGGATCAGAGGGCTCAACCCTGGGCCTTTTTGCTGTAGAAGGTTGAGAGCCCCTGTCCGGATGAGGCTGAGAGCCCCTAATTAATGAAATAAGGTCCTCTGCTAGACTGAGGATCTGAGAACCTGTAGTGGGTCCCTGAGGGATAACCCTGGGAGGCATAGATTTTGAGTGTTTAGCAGCTTTAGCCCTAGAGAATGCCTTAATACACATGGATGCAGGAGGCCTGACTGCACCCACGTGCTGGTGTAGTTTTGTCTAAGGGAATGGTGTCGGAAGGTTCCTGGACACCAGATTTCAAGGGAGATTCAACAACCGAGACAGAAGAGGTCTCCGGGGCCGAGGTTGTCAGTTGCACGGTTTCGGTGGACGGTAGTACCAAGGACTCGGTTTCAGCCGAAACCGAGACACTCGCGGTAGGCCTGACCGTGGTTTCAGCCGAAACCGCAGACCGCGGGTGTCGGTCCTTGTCCTTGCGTTTCTTCATTAAATGTGAAGTCGGAGTCTCCGACGACATTTTGTAAGCAAAACTAGCCCCAAAAAATTCCTCTGCAAACTCTGACCGACGTTTTAGAGTGCGTCGGTTGAAGGAAGCACAGGCGGAACAGGCCGACACGTCGTGGTCTGGGCCTAGGCAAGGTAGGCAGTAAGAGTGGAAATCCTTATGAGGTATTTGTTTCCCACAAGTTAAGCAATTATTAATTTTATCTGACATCGGCTGAGGCAAGAAAGAGTCCCCCAACGGGGTACTTAGCTTTTGAAGTCTTCGGTTTAGCTCAATTACAGGAGCTGGCCGACCGGCACTTGCGAACTGCTTCTGCTTCGGGCACCACGCGGCAAGAAAGACTGAGGAAGATGGCGTCGGCTGACGCTTTTATACCCCGGGCACTCTGACGTCGGGGAAGGGGCGACATCAGCCGACGCCGGACCCAGACTTTGGAATCCGGCCGACTGAAGGGCTGCCTGAGGCAGGACAACCCATATGTGATGACTGCAGATGCATCCTTGAAGGACATCTTGAGTGGATTATTAGGCTACAGGCGGATGTACCGCAGGGCTTAAATAATGCGGTTAGTTTAAAGCCAGTATTAGTTAAAAGGCAGAGAGAGAGGCTTCAATAGGTTATGACAAGTTTCTAGAACCTGATGTAGTACACCATAGGATGTTAGATGCTACCAGTCACTTCTTTATTGTGTATAGATATATTAATACTTATATAATGTTTGTATAAGTTATTAATAATTTTTATGCTTTATTCTAAGCAGAAGAGTTTTTATGTAAAGTAAGATTTCTTGTACTTTTTTTAGTATTTTTTTATATAGACCTTTATGAGTTGTATATTACTTTTAGTTTTGATTGTTAATTAGGGAGTGGGATGGGCTGAAGCATGTGATTTTATATTCTCCTATTTAAATGCTGATTTTTTTGTAATGACTCATACTGATGAAGGGTGTAGACCCGAAAGCTTTATCTAATAAAGTTATTGGTGTGGTATCGTGGTTCAGTTGAATTATAGCAGTAACACCTACTGTTGTTTCTCTAGAGTAGAGCAGCCGGGCAACCCCTCAGGGATGCTGTGCGGGTCTGTCGGAAAAAGGTTCCCTAGACCCGAAGTTACTGGGACCCCCTCTGCCTCTGGGACGGTGTCGGTCTTGTCCCCCCTCTGCCTCTGGGGGACGAATATTCCTGAGTGTCACGAAAAAAACTGTGATTTCCGAAACCATATCTTCTTTTGCCCTTTTTGGTTCCTGGAATAGGACTTCTGGGGGTTAGAGAAGCGGATTCCAACGGCTGACAAAGTCTTTCCGTCCTTCTCAGTCAGGGTTATTGTGTCACATACAGTCTTCCCAAAGAGGGATGATCCATCAAAAGGGGCGTTGATGAAAGATGCCTTAAAGGGGTCCACAAATTGACACAGCCTGATCCAGGCGTGTCGCCTCAAGGCAACACCTGTACCAGCAGCTCTAGCGGCTCCCTCCGTAGCATGACAGAGGAGATGCATAGAGGTATTTGTCACTGATTTCAGTGTAGTCATTTTCGCAGTAAAGGACTGCTTGTCCTGCTGTGAAAGAGACTCCGGGGGCGACTAAGTTAGTTCCCATATAAGGTCTTGCTGCAGTCGGACGACATGTGCCAAGTAATTTAGCGCAAGGATAGAAAATGTCGCTGACGAGTACATGTGCTTCCGAAACAATCCATCGACCTGGATTCCTTGTCTGGAGGATGAACCGGGGAACTCTCCTGTGCCAGTTCCCTCTTTGTGGCTGCTGCAAGCACCAAAGCGTCTACCGGGGCTCCCTTGGACCATGCCTGCCTGTCTGATGGCGGGGAAAGAATTTTGTCTGGCCTTTTGGGTATAGGCTCTACAGTGTCAGGATCCTTCCATGCCCTAGTGGTGATAAGGTCCACCAAAGGGTCAGCTGGAGGGGAGACCCAGGAAGTAGATGGGCCCATGCCAAAGGCCTCCTGGAATACGGACTCATCCGCAGAGGGTTTGGAGGCTGACCAACCTCCTCTGTGGCGGAAGATCTCCATAATGTCTCCGAACGAGACGTCCTCAGTAGGTGATCTGGGGGAACCCTCTCCTTCATCCAAGTCCGTATTGGTGGTAATGGACTCAGGGGAGTCCAAGTGCCTCCTCTTACACTTGCGCTTACGAGGTTCCTCTCCAGCGAGACTCTGAGGGGAACAACCTGGGGTTGCTTTGGCATGGGCTGTCCCTGAGACAGGGTAATGGGAGCAGAATCCAAAACCAGAGGGATTTGGGTAGGATCCGAGTAGGTGAGCTGTGGCCTCAACCCCTGGGACAGAACCCTTTCCATCGCCCTGAATGCCAATCGAGAGTACGCCTCCGTAGCTCATAAGGATGAGGCTCTCCCCAGAGCCAAAGCAGGGATCGGAGCGGACAGCAGGGTAGTCTGGGCACAGAGGATGGGATCCGAAAGAGCAAGATCTCGACCCTCGGGTCCGACTCCCCAACCACGGCTCCGAGAGTCTCCTGGATCAGAGATCGGATCAGAGGAACTCAAGGTGATGGCCGGCGTCGAGGAAACGTGAACCATCGGTGTCGGCCCAACAGCTCCGACATGTCTCGGACCAGACAACCCTGAAGCGTCAGGTCGGATCGGGGAAGGAGAAATAGGGTGGAATATAGTTGTAGAGGGACCCTCTCCAATGGGAGAGGGCTCTGGTAAGACCCCCATCTGAATCTGGTTCTGGATGAACCTCATCAACCTGTCCATATCTAGGTCGGAGACACTCTGAGTCGGCGTGAAGGAAGCAACTGTCTTGGGTCTGGGCCAGATCTGAGGGGAGTGCCTCGGCTCCGATGGCTCCATCGGCTCCGGCAAAAAACGGGGAGAGCAGAGCCGAGGAGAGAGGCTGGAAAAGGACTCCCTGTCTGGTGATCTTTTTCTGGGCCTGTCCCTCTCCTTGTGGCACTTCTCCTTTTCTCTTCTGTCCCTACCTCTCTGGGATGAATCCGATGTAGCAGGCCTGGCGGGAGGTAGAGTCCCTGCCTGCACAGTGTCACTGGCTGGGGATGAAACAGAGGCAGACTCCAGGGCAGAAGCTGGTAGTAGACCTTTAGCCACAAGCTTAGCCCGACAATCCTTAAGTGCCCTAGGGTTAAAGCCTGAACAAATGTCACAGGATGTGGACAGATGGGCGACCCCTAAACATAGAACACACAGAGTGTGGCCATTGGCTGGTGAGAGCTTATGACCACACTCTGTGCACTTCTTAAAAAGAACCTTAGGCTGTTCAGCCATAGTGGAGAACAGTAAAAGCCCTAACGGTCCACACACACACACACACCCACACTTAACAAGGGATTGGGCCTAGCTGGGAAACCAGACTACAAAACAGTACTACACAAACACAATAATTATAAAAATTTTTTTTTTCTTTTTACAACTAACATGATGACCAAACGTGAAGAAGGGAGGAAAAAAGGGAAAGATATTCACACCCAACTACTCTAATAAGACCAAAAAATCTTACCACCTTGCTTAGAGCTCAGAGACCACGATGCTGACTCAGAGCAGCAAACGAGATCTGAGGCTAGATAGGAAGAAGTGATGTAATATAGGTAAGGGAGGAGCTCGGAGCTGATGCTTGAAAAGTTTGCCGGCTCGGATCCGAATCTGATCTGTATACCCATATGTGCAGAAAGAATGAAGTTAACTACTTCAGATCACAAAATGCACAGTCGAAATTATAAGACTTAGGCTGAAACAAAGACAACGCCAAATAAACAGATGAAAACTCTGTGGAAGGAAAATAAAATTGTAAATAATAAACAGATATGTAAATATATACATATCTATCTATATTTTATATATATATATATATATATATATATATATATATATATATATATATATATATATATATATATATTATACATATACATATCTATACATATATATAGATATGTATAGATATGTATAGATATTTATATCTTTATCTACAAGTTAAAGTGGAACAGTTATTTAAAAAAAAAGAAAAAAAGGAGGGGACAGAAAGAAAGTACAGTTGTGTACACTTACCATAAAATGTAGATGTTAGAGTGTATTCACTGTTGCAGTCATCACATTTAGGTTATCTGCCTGCAGGTAGCCCTCAGCTGGCCTGAATACCAGAGTCTTCAGAATTCTGCGTTGGATGCTGTCACTTCTTACTTGACGTCAGGTCGTCAGGGGTATAAAACATGCAGCAGATGCCATTACATCAGTTTTTCTTGCCCCACATGTCAGGTGCCCCCACAATAAGAAGCAATTATATGGTATGGTATACCCCCAGAAAAAAGCAAATACACTTGATACAGTATATGCCAAACAAGAAGGAAAGGTAGAGGCAAGAGAGGGAGGGTAACCAGGACTGCAACAGTGAATACACTCGAACATCTACATTTATGGTAAGTGTACACAACTGAACTATATTCTTCGTGTTTCACTGTTGCAGTCACCACATTTGGGTTGATTCCCAAAGCTAAGGAAGGGAGGAGAAAGTTAAAGAGCATTAGGGCCAGCTATTAATCCCTGCAAGACTGCAGAGGCAAATCCAGCTCTGGATTTAGAAAAGACAGGCAAGTGGTAACGCTTGGTGAAGGTATGTACAGAGCTCCAGGTAGCAGCTTCTAGGATGTCCCTGGTAGGGACCCCTCTCAGAAATGCCACAGAGGTAGATGCAGCCCTGGTGGAATGTGATCTTATCCCCTGTGGGGTAGGTTTTCCAGGGTGCTTGTAGCAGAAATGGATGCAATGGGCTATCCATTTGGAAATGGTTTGCTTTGAAATAGCCTTCCCCTCTGCCCCTGCAGCAAAGCTAACTAGCAGCTGCTCAGATTTTCTGATTGGCTTGGTCCTGTCCAAATAGAATCTAAGTAGTCTGTGTACGTCCAGAGAGTGCAGTACTCAGTCCTCTTTATTTTGTGGATTAGGGAAAAAAGTAGGCAAATGAATGAACTGATTTAGAGCCACAGAATACACCACCTTGCGCATAAAGGAAGGATTAGTCCTGAGGGAGATCCTGTCCGCATGGAAGATAATGAAGGGTTCCACTGCCATGAGGGCCTGTAATTCAGACACTCTTCTAGCTGAAGTAATGGCTAGAAGGAAGGCTGTTTTCCAAGAAAGGAATTTCAATTCTGCTGTAGCAGCTGGTTCAAGGGGGGGGGGGTTGAGCTTTTCCAATACAAAGTTAAGGTCCCAGGCTGGAGTGGGAGCTCTCTTGGGGGGGGGGGGTCTTACATTTGTGACCCCTCTAAGGAATTGCTTTAGCAAGGAGTGAGAGAAGAGGGGTGGCTCAGTATTATAATGTGCTGAAATGGAAGAGGCATGAATTTTAATTGATAAGGATAGGCCCTTGTGGAGCATTTCTGTTAAGTATTTATTTATTTATTTATTTATTTATTTATTTCCAGTTTGATAACCGGGGAGGTCCACTGGGCTCAGAGGGCCCATTTTCAGTGGAGGCCCGGGGAGAAAAACTCCGTATTACATACAATTAAAAGTACTGTAGAATATGAGGTAAGCTGGGCACCGCTGTGCCCATCCCCTTTGCTAGGCTCCAGAAACAGTATCTTTTCCACTTTTGGCATAGGATTTTTTAGTACTAGGCCATACCTGCTTACCGATGGATGCTAGGGGAGAGTTCAATTCAAGGAATTAGTCCAGCTGCAAGGTTCAGAGTTTGAAGCTGACGGTGCAGAATGTGGCCCGCCTGCTGGGACAGCAGGGAAGGGGTCTGAGGCAGGTGCCATGGTTGTTGCAGTGTCATATTGCGCAAAAGAGGGTACCAGTGCTGGCATGGCCAGTCTGGTACAATCAGTATTGTCCTTAGCTTGTCCTGTTTGATGTTTAGTAGGACCTTCGAGAGGAGAGGCAGAGGGGAAAAGCCATAAACTGAGAGGCTTTCCCAGGTGAAGGACAGGGCATCCACTTTCCAAGCTTGGCTGTGGGGAGTTCGTGTGCAGAATTTGTGCAATTGGTAGTTTTGAGGGGAGGCAAACCGGTCTACCTCTGGAGTCCCCCATTTGTTCCTCAGGAAGTTGAATATTTTGGGTTCTAGTTTCCATTCATGTGGGTCCATGAGGTTTCTGCTCAAGTTGTCTGCCAGTGAATTTAGTTTGCCTGGCAGGAATCGAGCTTGCAGGTATACTTGGTAGTTCAAGGCTGTATTCCACAGAGCCATGGCTAGTCTGCAGAGAAGGTACGAGTGGGTTCCCCCATGCTCATTTATGTACCACATAACTGTGGTGTTGTCTGTCTTTACCAATAGTTGTCCTGGAAGAATACGGTCTTTGAAGGCTGTCAGAGCATACTGTATAGCTAACATTTCTTTTTGATTGATATGCAGGTGCACCTGTCTTGGGTTCCATCTGCCCTGCCATGTGAGCCCCCCATGCATAGTCTGATGCGTCTGTTATTAGGGTTTGGGTGGCAAGGGGTAGAGTGAAAGGAAGTCCCTTGTTGTGGTAGCAGGCCTCTGCCCACCAAAGGAATTCTGTCTTCATACAAAGAATGATAGAAATAACTGTTTCCAGGTCCTGAGAATGTTGACACCCACAGGCTTTTTAGATACCATTGGAGTTTCCTCATATGCAGTCTTGCATATGGAATTAGTAAAATGCAGATAGCTGGGGGGTTTGTGGCCAACAGTTTGAAGTAGGTTGTCAAATAAACTTGTTTCTCTGGAGTGAGGAATGCCATCTGAGAAGTTGTGTTAAAGCTTGCTCCCAGGAATACAATCTGTTCGCAGGGTACGAGGTGAGATTTATTTTCGTTGATGGTGTACCCCAGAGAGGTTAGAAGTTTCTTTACGAATGCCAGGTGTTGTAAAAGCAAGTCCTGGCTTTCTGCCTGAATAAGACAATCATACAAGTATGGGTAAATTTGAATATTTCTCTGCCTGCAAAATGCAATGGCTGGAGCTAGGCACTTTGTGAATACCCTGGGTGCAGGAGATAAGCCAAAGGGAAGTGCAGAGAACTGCATGTAGCCTGCCCTGAAGCCTAGGTATTTCTTGCAAGATTCCCTTATTGGGATGTGGAGGTAAACTTCCTTTAAGCCTAGGGTTGCCAGCCAGGCATCCTTGGCTAGCATTGGAAGAAGCTTTTGCAGAGTTAGCATTCTGAATTTTGGAACTACCAGAAAGGTGTTGAAAATAGAGATGTCCGGGATGGGATGCCAGGAGTTGTCTTTTCTGGGTACCAGAAAAAGTCTTGAATAAAAACCTTGTCCCCTTTGTTCTGCTGGGACAGGTTGAATAGCCCTGACATTGAGAAGAGAGAGAACCTGCTGTTGGGCCCCAGCCCATTGGTTTGGGGGTAGGTCTGGCCAACCATTTGGGGTTGGTAGTGTGTGGAAGTGGAATCTATATCCTTAGGAAACTATGTTCAAAACCCTTTTGTCCTGGGTAATGAGTTCCCAGTTTTTTGCATGCAGGGCGAGCTTTCCTCCTAAAGGAGCAGGTAGATGAGCAGGGCTTGGAAGGGTTAAGGTTAAGTCATGGTGCCATTTTTCTGTAGGGGTGTGGCTTACTACACCCTGCTTTGGAAGTGTGAGCCCCCCCCCCCCACACACACACACACTGTTTAGGTCTGTGCGTAGCCTGAGACAGTAGCCTATGTGGTCTGCTGTTCCTGGGTTTGGACTGAGAAGGCCTAGAAGGGACTGGAAAGGACCAGTTCATTGAAGGCCAATGCCTATTGAATCTGGGAGGCTGCACTTGTAGGAAATCTTTAACAGTTTGCATAGATTTAGCTTTTTCCTCCATCCTTTTGAGGACTTCTGCTTTGTTGCCAAAATGGAAGTCTTGGTTTAAGGGAACATCCAGTAATTTAGCTTTTACATGATCTGGCAATTTTGTTCCTTAAGCCAAGCATGTCTTCTAATTACAGACCCAGTGACAGCAGCCCTGCAAGATGCTTCTAAAGAGTCAAAACCACATTGCAAAGTATGTTTACCAACTTGTTCTGCGGTATGCATTAAATCCTGTAATTCTTTGTGTTCAGTACAGTCAGGAATCAACATCATTTTCTGTTCAAGTAGCCCCATAACATGCTGCTGATACTTTAACATATGAAACTGGCAATTTAAAGCCCTAACAGCCAAAGTAGCAGAAGTGTGTACCTTCTTACCCCATCTGTCTAAGGCTCTAGAATCTCTATCAGAAGGGGTAGGATTTTTGGCAGCAGTAGCCTTAATGCCTTTTGGTCCTTGGGAAATTGTCTCTGGATCCGCAGAAGGATTCTTGAAGAGGAACTTGTGAGAGTCAGATACTCTGTAGTACCTGTCAGGTTTTCTGGGAGCTGGAGGTAAAGTGGCTGGTGTAAGGCTAGATTCCAAGAAAGCATCATCTACAATGTCCAGAACAGGAGGGATAGCTAAAAGGCCTGTGTTGAGGTAGCAGTAAGAATTCCCTAAGTCTCTTTTTGGACTTGGAATAATCCTGGCTTTCCCAGCGGAAATGCTCCCTGTGTGTGTGCAAGGGCTCACCAAAAGAAAAATCCTCTGGAGGGGAAGCAGAGGGAATAGAATCCTCTGCATCAGAATCCTCATAAGTAGATAAGGGCAAATCCTGGTAATCAGAAGGAACAGAAACATCAGATTCCTGATCAGAAGAATCAGAAAGAAAATCAGTTCTAGGTCTCTTAGAGGGTGAAGGCTGGCTTCCCCTAATTAAGGTAATAAGATCTTCAGCCATTCTAAGCATTTTTTTTTTTTGGCATATGGGCCTGAGTCTCTGGTTTGGTTGTCTTGTTTTCTAGGCCTGGTGCGAGTTTTAGGCCTGGAAGAAAACGATGGCATTGGTTTAATATGAATGTCTGTAGGCCTGAATACACCCTCAGAAGCCAGTGCCTGCACAGCGGCTCCAGACCCCTCCAAGGTAGAGACATCCGTAGGTTCCATAGTCGAAGAAGCATCTCGCAGCATACTGGACTCAAGGGTCTCAGTAGAGGCCTGCAAATCAGAAGTAGCAGGTATCAGAGGCTGCAAAAGCGTCTCACTGAGTACCGGCGGACTGGCGACTAGTTTAACGGAAGCGTTGTCGGCAGTTTTGGGCCTATGTGGTCTGTCTCTGTCTTTATCCTTACTTTTTTCAGAATATCGGTAGTCGGATGGCTTGAAGAAGCCATTTCGGAGCACACAGAACGAGTATGAAAATAATTGGCTGCAAAAATAGCCCGACGAATAGTTTGGGCGTTGAACAAGTCACAAAACCGATGAGGGACATTGTGGTCTGAGCCTAAACAAGGGATGCAGTAAGAATGAAAATCTCTATGAGGTATTCGCTTTCCACAGGTAAGACAATTGTTAACTTTTACTGACATCGGTTAAGAGCAAGAAAAAGAATCCCCAACGAAGTACTTAGCTTTTTTGAAGACTTCGGGTCTGAAACTCGAAAACGAAAATTTCAGGAGTCGGACGACCGGCATTTGCGAACTGCTTCTGCTTCGCACCACACGGAAAGAAAGGCTGATGTAATGGCGTTGTTGCATGTTTTATACCCCTGATGACCTAATGTCAAGGAAGAAATGACAGCATCCGACGCAGAAATCTGAAGACTCTGGTATTCAGGCTGGCTGAGGGCTACCTGCAGGCAGATAACCCAATGTGATGACTGCAACAGTGAAACATGAACATCAGATAAAGGTATGCATAAACTAAAACACAGAAGATAAACAAAAGGAAAAACAAATTAAGCGATAAAGAAAGAGAGAAAGGAAAGAGAATCAGATGGGCAAAAGGAGAGATAATAATAAAACCAAAGGGGAAAATGGGTACAGTGACATACAGATTAAAGCCAGGAGTGTAAATAGGCTGGGGAAAAGGATAGAGAAAAAGTACTAGTGAACTGAAGAAGAATGCAGGTGGATAACAATACAGGAGAAGCATCTTGCAAAGGAAGAGCATAAAAAAAAAATCAGAGAAAGCAGGATATAATGAAGTGGCCAGCTCCTCTTGGGTTAAACAGAAGCAAAGAGGCGTGATTATACTATTATAGAGATTGTTCCACTTCCACAACATGGTATACCAAGGATAAAAAGGGAAGGCACACAGGGGTAAAGGGAAGACAGATGGAATTCAAATGTCAGTAATAGTATGTATACACACACACACACACACACACACACACACACACACACACACACACACACATGCATACTGCCTAAAGCATGACATATTTACATTAATGAAACATAAAACAGATGGTGAGAAATTACGAGGTATTATGCAGAAATTTGAGGAATGATCAGGATATAAAATAAATCAAGAAAAAACTCAAAAGATTTTCATTGTAAATGGAAAAATGCCAGAAGAAACTGAAAGAATGACAGCAGAAGAGATCAAGTACCAAAGAACAACAATGAGGTGGATAGTCAAACACACATTAAAAAAACACACATGAAAGTGTATATCAAAAGGTGAAAGGGCAAATAGGAAAACAGAAAACAATACACATATATCAGAGAATACAGGCACTGAAGATGTGTATAATTCCACAATTTACTTGGCTAAGCATTCTGGAAATTACCAGACAATAAGCTTTTGAAACAGATAAAGCAGATAATTAGAGACTTTGTATGGGTGGGTGAGAAAACTTAAGAGTGGCCTGGGAGATTCTAAAAGAGACAACAGATAAAGAGGGGTTAGGTGTTAAGGAATGGCTACATGCCTGCTTGAGAATTACATTAAGAATAACAGATGCTAAATAGAAGGTACAGTGGAAGCAAATGATAATACACTGAAAAAGTACACTTAAAGAAGCTAAGAACACACTGGAATTTATTTTAGAGATACCACTGGAAGAATTGAAATGCAGTGGATAAAGGTAATGAAAGCAGAAGTTCAATAAACAGGGTATGATGGAGAGGGTGATAATCGGAGAACAAGATTAGTATCTATTGATAGAACAAAGGAAGATGTAACACAGCAAACAATAACAAGGAAATGGGAAAAAAGCAGGCAAAAGTCAAATACTGGGACAAAAGTTCAAGTAGCAGGAAGAATGAGATCTGGATAGAAATGCAAGAGAAATATCAGTTAGAGAATACATTAGAATCAGAATATATCAGAATAAAGAATAAGTTGAGGCAGACAGTAAGATGTTGGAAAGGAGGAGTACAGATTCCAGAACTGACAGATGAAATACTTAAGAGGAAAAAAAGGAAAAGAAATGTAGGATCATTAAGGATTGGTAGAAACTGGGAAAAAGGAAGGAAGGAATGCAATATTGAATGGAAAAGAATATGGGGGGGGTCTTACTGAATGAGGAATGTGCAGAAATGATACAACTACTGTGATATATAACCAAGGCTAGAAAGTGTAGATATTTGTGTGGAATGCCTACACAAGTACTTTTACTACCAAACAAGATTAGCTACAATTTTTGTAGGGGTAGATGAAATCTGCTAGGGATGTGAAGAACATGATGAACCTGGAATCATATGTTTTGAAACTGTGAGGAACTGAGGAAGTATCAAGATGAAATAAGACAAAGTCTGAGGAAAAGTGAGGTAAGAGAAGCTATTAACTCTTCCTGCAAGGGCATGAGAAATGAACACCAAAAGATAAAAAGGAAATGGTAAGATTAATAACGACAATAGGAAAAAAGGCAAACAGAAAATCAAATTAAAATTAAAATTCCATGAGGGGAAGTAGGAGAAAAATTAATGGAAAATGTGGGGATGGTAGAGGGCAGAGGTAAAGTTAAGGCAGTTCACAAACATCTGAAAAAAATGGAAGGTTGGTTAAATGAGGATGGAAATTACTGAGAATAGGAGCTAATGAGAGAGAGAAAGAAACATGAAGGGGATGATAAATGCGTAAATAGGTCGCCCATGTGGGAAGAGTTGGAGGAGAAGTAGTAGAAGTTAAAATAATATGGTTAAAGGGAAACAAAGTTTGACAATTGTAAAAATAACAAGAATTTGTTAACAAAAGGTTACATATGCATGAAAAATATTTGAATATTAAAAATAATGGAAAAATTGCATAGAAATGTAATAACTCGCTAGTTACAATAAAAATATGAAGAAAAGAAGTGGTGCTAGCAGCAGAGAGGCTAAAAGAGCGACTGCTAACCTGATAAAAGTGTTTTTTTTCCTGCTACTGCCTGGGCGACTGTCTGATCTAGCTAAACTGCAAGTATTTCTGTTTCTTGAACTGTTTTAAACTGTTTAAAATTGTTTTTGCACCTGCACTTTTAAAGTTTGTCCTGTTTGTTGCATTTACCTGTTGAGGCTACACACTCGAGTGTGCTAGCCTGTGTTACATATTTATTGCATTTTCCTGCTGTTTGTTGCAAAAAAGAAAAAAAAAAAAAAATATCCTTGTTTCTCGTCCTTCCTGACCTAGAGTAGTCCAAATACAAGCTTTGCTGTATTCTGGACTTTTGGAAGGTTCCTGTGTTGCCCATTTCCTTTCTTGGATAAAGGGAGGCTTCTTTGTTCACCAGTGGCAGTGGGGAGCTCAGAGCAGCCTATCTATCCCTGGAGGAGTGTTCCCAGCACAAGAATCTGGTAGTCTATTGGCCGTTTTGGGCCAATTTCTAGCTCTTTCAAGTCCCCCTGTATAAAACCCACTTTGGCGTGATATTGCGCATAGCGCAGCATCGGGCAGCTCCGCTTAATTGGGTTTAAACCATTCTCGGCTCCACAAAGTCTGCTCCTCACTTTTTCCCTTAGAACTGATCTAGTTCTCATAATAAACACCCTATTCCTACTCTAAAGCCTGGCACTTGCTCACTAAAGCAATTATACAAGTCAGCACTAAAAAATTAAAAGCACTACACCCTCAC
This sequence comes from Protopterus annectens, assembly GCF_019279795.1. Classification (NCBI taxonomy): domain Eukaryota; kingdom Metazoa; phylum Chordata; order Ceratodontiformes; family Protopteridae; genus Protopterus; species Protopterus annectens. The sequence goes on from NC_056749.1 coordinate 463,152,458, forward strand.
AAACTCCCCTCGAGTACCTTGTTCCCCATTGGCCCTTTTTTTCAATTATAAAGGAATTCCCAATACTATTCTAGCATGTCCAAAGGTCAGTTGTCATTCTACTCTCCGGTCCAGCTGGTGAATCTGGGAATCTTGAGGCAATGTTAGAACTGCCTCATGTACACAGACAACCCTCTCCTCCTCCCAACAAATTCCAAAACATGTGAGAGATGCAACCATATAGCCAAACTGGAGGCTAAGCTCTCTCAACTCAGTACTGGCTTAACCAGTCAGGAGGAGAAGGAAACCACACTCACTACAATTCCAGTTTCACATAGACCTACCACGACAGCAAACCAAACACATAAACACACAAAAACATACCCGGAGGCTCTAAATAAAAATCTGCCTAAGCAGCAGAGACCTCCAAAGCAGACACCCAAGCAACCGCTACCCCAAAACAAAACACGTGAAACACATAGCTCACAAAGCCATTGTGCCGAACAGTCACAGCCCTTAAGGCTAAACAACACACCTGATACACTTGTAATAGGTGACTCTATCATCAGGCACACTGACGTCCCGCTCACCAGGCTGAACAAAGAGAAGGTCACGGTGAGCTGCCTGTCGGGCGCTAGGATCCGCCACATAACACAAGCACTCAGGTCACTCCAAGGCAAGTACAAATATGACTCCGTCATTGTCCATGCTGGTGTGAATGACCTGAGACGTACCTCCCTGGACTACATGAAAAGAGAGACAGAGGAGCTTGCTGAGCATGTAGCCAAGGCTGGTATGACCCTGACCTTGAGTAGCATCTTACCCTCACCAAGAATGATGCCACAATATGAAGACAAGATGATCAATTTCAACAATTGGCTTAAGTATTGGTGTCATTCAAAGGGGATCCAATCCCTGTCAGCCTGGGATGACATGCTCGACAAGCCCACGATGCTTCGCTAGGGATAGCTTGCACCTGTCACCCCTGGGCTTTCGGACATTGGCAAAGGCTCTTGCCACCTCCATAGTGCCTTTTTTAGGCAAGGCTCAAAAGACAAACCCACCTCCATAGGTATCACAAGGGATAAGAAACTAAGAGTAATGCTACTCAACGCCAGAAGTCTAAACCTCAAGATGCACGCACTCTAAACTCTCCTTAGCATGGAGAACATAGATATCTGTGCAGTAACAGAAACCTGGTTCAAGGCTCCCGAGAGCACCCCAGCACTACCAGGTTATACCTCATACCATGCTTTTCAGCCCCAAAACTTGGACTGAACCACAAAAGGAGGGGGAGTATCAATATTCGTTAAAGATAACAACACCTCCAGGTTGGTGGCACAGCACAAAGCATCAGAGACTATCCATGTGCAACTAACAGTGGGTAAAACTGCCTTCCAGTTTATAGCCTGCTACAGACCACCCTCCCAAACCCAGGAACCCCACTCGGCCTTCCTGAGAACACTGGAAAATATGAAGGTCTCTCCAAACATCATTATATTGGGCGACTTCAACTACGCAAACAGACTGGGAGCATTACTCTAGCTCCCACTCCCTAGCCCAAAGGTTCCTAGAATTTATAAACTCAAATGCTATGGAACAACTTGTTACCACTCCCACAAGAGGGGAAAACATACTGGACCTGATCATCACCAACATGGGGGCTCTATGCTCCAGACCAGAAGTGTATCCCTCACTGGTAAGATCAGACCATAAACTAATCTCACTGGATATTCACATCCCGACCCCACCCCCTGCCCAGAAAACCACAGTGAAAAACTTCTCTAAAGCAAATTTCACACTCCTCAAAACCGAGGTGGAATCCTTCAAAGCCCCCGGGCCTGTGGAAAATACGGCCCAGACTGCAGAATCCTTTATAAACGCATTCTATGAACACCTTCAGGAATGCATGGATTATGCAATCCCAAATAAAACCAAGACCCAATCCCCCAAAGGCAGGCGTCATGTCTGATGGACCCCAGACATAAACAAACTATAGAATAGAAGGAGGAAGTTACTACATGATAGAGCAAAATCCCAAAAAGGGAAGGCATCTCTAATCAGTATTAGCAAAACACTACGGGCACTCATAAAATCGTCTAAAGCCAGCTTCGAGAGAAAAATTGCACAGGACACTAAGGATAATCACAAGGCTTTCTTTAGTTATGTTAGGAACCTGGGTGGGAATTCCCAGATATGCTCAGAATTAGTCCAAAATGACAAAATACACCGAACCCACAGACATTGCCAACATCCTAGCTGACAGGTTCAGCGCAAACTTCTCCCCACCAAAAGGGCAAATATCTATCCCAGCAGAGTGCTGCCCCCCTGACATCTCAGATGCTCAGGTAAGAGCCGCCCTCTCCAAAGCAAAAAACACAGCATCATTGGGACCAGACGGTGTCCCGGGCTGCGTCCTACATGAACTCCAAGAAGAGCTAAACCCAAACATAAAACTACTGTTCAATCTCAGCCTTACTACAGGATATGTACCCAAAGAGTGGCGTACAGCAACAGTGGTCCCTCTCCACAAAGGTGGTGCCTCAACGGATCCTGGAAACTATCGCCCCATAAGCCTGACTAGCTTGGTCTGCAAAGCTATGGAAAGAATCATCATGGACCTCATAAATAAAGATATTGGGGACATACAGACACTGGATCCTACCCAGTTCGGCTTTGTTAAGGGCAGATCCTGCCTCTTAAACCTGGTCGATTTCTTTGAAACAGTCACCAAGGCCATTGACGAGGGGAAGGTGGTCCACACAGCCTACCTGGACCTTGCAAAAGCCTTCGATACAATACCCCACTCAGGCATTATAGATAAGCTCACCAGCTTTAATATAAACCCCTATGTCACTAGATGGGTTGCAAACTGGCTCAAGGACAGAACTCACATGGTTAGAATTGCTGGGGCCATGTCAGACTCCAAACCAGTTACAAGTGGCGTCCCACAAGGCTCAGTCCTGGGACCTCTCTTGTTTGGTATATATTTCTCGGAGGTACAGGCCAACATGGAAGGACTGTGGCTGACCAAGTTCGCAGATGACTGCAAACTAGGAGCCATAATAAACTCTCCAGCCGACACAAGCATCCTACAAAAGGGCCTCATAGAAACAGACAACTGGTGCCAGAGCCATGGCCTCAAGCTAAATGCCAAAAAGTGTACAGTCATCCCCTTTGGCAAAAACAAAGTGCCCACAAATTATCACATAGGTGGTAATCCATTAAGTACGGGAGAAGTAATTAGGGACCTGACGACCCAAGTTGATAGCAATCTCTCATTTGAAAACCATGTGGCCAAAGTGGTTAGAAAAACATTTTATATAGCCCACCCAATCATGAAGGGATTCACATCTAGATCAGGGGAGGTCATCGTGCCTCTTTACTCATCCCTCATCAGGCCTATAATTGAGTACAATGCCCCTTTTGGGATGTACCTTACCAGACACCTGCAGCAACTGGAAAGACCCCAAAAGTACCTCACCAAGAGGATCAAAGGGCTCAAACAGATGCCATATGCTGCCCGGTTAAAGAAACTCCAGCTCTACTCAGTGGCATAACGCCTGCTCAGAGGCGATCTGTGCCTGACGTATAAAGCCATGTCCAACCCGGAATTAATGGACATGCTGCACCTCAGAAAATCCAAATCCCATCGAGCTACGCGCTCAAGAGACTTTAACCTCAGCACTGAAATAAATAGAGGACATGCTGGAGGGACAGATTCATAACCCAGAGGCTCCCTTCACTCTGGAATAAAATCCCAGTCCAGGTTAGGCAGAGTCCCTCACTGACTCTCTTCAAGAGGAATCTTGATGAGTGGATGGGAGATCATAGGTTTACCCTGGGTATCACTTCTGTGTCACTGTTAAACAGAGGCACGGTATACTAACCTCGAAAAAGGGCATAGCAAAATGTATTTAAAATGGGTGGTGAAAGCCAAACACACTCTGGCTAGGCTTATAAATGTCCTAGGGCAGATAGCCTGGTATGAACCTATAATGTAACTGATGATATTAAGCTTTATGGGATGTATAAAAAAAGATAAGTTAATGAATCAACTACTACTACCAGCTGTCAGCAGAGAACTGAAACGCACCGTGCATGTGGAGTGTGTTGTAAATAAACTGATATTGTGAATTAAAGAGAGGTTTGAACAAAATAACACCTAGAGCAAACAAATCGTTGACTCAACATCTGATGCAACAAAAGGTGATAACTAAACTCACTGAATTATATAAATGGCAAGTTATGAGACACCTTGGAAAATTATGAATGTAATAGTAAATTACTGAAGTGCAGTACACAGACAAGATGTACAGGCGGACAGCAACACTCAGGAAACTTTAACATAAACATCTTCATTAAATAACAACAAATGATAGGTACTCCTACATTAATTTAAAAGAAAGCAATCCATATTAACATTTTTCACTGTCATGCATTATACATTATATAAATGTTTTCTTTTCATCACTTACTCCAACAGTACATAAAATTCTCAATTCTTGCCTTCTCTTCAACCTCCCTCTTCCGTCTGAAAATTATTTTGCTTGTAATATTCCCACACATTTCATTCATTCGTATGCAAGTTATTCCTTCCCCTTTCTAAAGATCCCACCTCCATTTTGTTTATCAACTTTACAATATTGTTGGTTTAGATTTTGATTTTCTTTAAAATCAGTCATTTTTTTAGTAGTCAATTGCATTAAACTTGGCATGTTTAGGCAATTCAGATCTTGTATCTTAGCTCAAAATAATAATTTCCTTACTTGCAGCCATTTGCGACAAAGTACACAGAAGGGAATTAACAAATTCAATAAAGAAAATAAACAGATGGTAATTTCTGGACCTTCTTATGTTGCATTCTAATAAACCCTATGTAGGCAATATACTGTTTAATGTCATGGAAAGAGCAAAAACAATTTATACACAACAGGAAGGTGCCTAAAAGTGATTTTGTTTGCTATAATGTCACTTGGAAGCTGAAGCAGTTTCTGTGAGACAAGGCATAAGGCCTAAACATTAAGCATAGAACCTCCTAGAATAACAGAGGCAATAAATATGAAGGACAATGATGCATCAAAAACAGTCAGAAATATTGGATGAGCAGATGGCTATAACAAAGAAAAATATTCTTTTGAGCTGGGACACAGGGTCTGAAGTGTCTAGATACAGTTGGGCCTTAAGTTTAATTCTACTGGCTGCCAAAACGCAATTACTAGAAAATGGAAACCAAAGTTTAAACCAACTGCATTTGAAGCACTGACTATTATAAGAGATAAAAGTACTAGAAGAGGGATCTTTAGGAAAGGGAAGGAGCAAATTACATAGAAATAAATGAAAACAATGTGGAAACTATATGCAGAAGAGTGTTTACAGGAGGAGTGAGGTTTATGGGAAGGCAGAAATAAAACAATTTATGTAATGTTAGTTACAAAGAAGGAAAATATATGTTATGTATAATTATGCAAATGGAAAAAATGTTAATGTGGTTTGTTTTCTTTTCTGTTAATGTATGTTTGCCTGTGTCTTAAGTGATAATATAATAAAAGTGTTTTAAAAAATAAGAACAACTGAATGCCACCTTGGCTATGTTAAAAGTGATGTACAATGTTTGCAGCTACAGCTGTGTTGTATGGTTTGGAATGTATAATGTTTGCAACTGAGATTGTGTCGCTATGGTTTATTGTCATTTATATAAATGTAACTTATCTTTATTAAAGTATCATGTATGACATAGGCTGTTTTTTGTTTAAAATAAAAAAAAAAAAAAAATGGAATGCCACCAAAATCAGACAGCTTTTCATATAATTCTTGAGGTGTTACTTCAGATATTAAAAAGGCTGTCTGGTGCTATCATACTACATCGAACCTCTTTCACAGAAGAAAAGGAGTGCTGATAAAATGAGTAAGAAAAGGAGTGTAGTACTGTTGGAACTGAATTCAACTTCAAAAGTGTTGGTGAGTACAATCACAAACTCTTTTTCCACAAAATTGCACCAAGACAACACGGATATATATATATATATATATATATATAGACTGTATTTTATATAGCGTACATCATGGACCAAGGTAGTTTAAAAAATAAAAATAAAAGCCAGCAGGGTGCACAAGTCCCAAAATAAAAAAGTGCCCAATCCTGGTATGCGCACCGGTGCCAGGACTTGAAAAAATGTCAGTGCAGGATCCATAAAACATGAAAATGTTTATATAGAGGGATTAGGCCAGGCATAGGGGGAGAATAACTCCCCTACTGTAGAAGGAAGTAGTAGTCCACAAAAACTGACAGGCCAAAAAAAGAGACAAAGATGATAGAGTGGACAACTGATGATGAAGAAATTGTGCATTATTACTATTATGCAAGAAGCTCAGAATTTCCAGATAGAAAATATTCAAAATAAATGAAAGGAATTAGAGGAAAGAAAAATACTTGCACAAGGAAAAACTCAAAGCTATACATCTATTTGATTTTCCTGTTCTAACTTACAGTTTTAGTGTGATTGACTGGCCTCAAAAGGTACTGGATCTGTTGGACAAAAAAAGAACGATTCATGCTTATCAAATGTCATAAAGTGTATACCAAAATTATATACCCTGATTCTGAAGGACATATGGGCCTCCTGGAAATTGATTAGATGTACAGATCTGCAATCGAGGGACTGCATATGTACTTGCTGACCTAACCAAATCTAAACATAATGAAAGTTTTAAAACATGAGGATAAGAAGTCCAAGAGGACTTCCCTGCTTAGTTTAGCAGAAGCATATCGGTGTCCCTCAGGAATGGAAATCAAACCAAAAGTAGACAAAAAATTGGCACTGAAATCTGTGGTAAATGCAAAGCCTGTAAGCATATAGTTACAGGGTTTGACAGTATAAATGGGAGAAAATTTGATAGTAAAGCAACTTTTAGATGTGATACGGAGGGCATTATATATGCACTTAAATGCCCCTGTAACAAATTTTATATTTGTGAAACGAAAAGGCCTTTTAAAATTAGATTACTTGAACATGTTAGGGACATTGAAAATGTCAAGATGTCTATCTCAGTACCAGAACATTTTTATTAGGCACATCAGAGTCTGTCTAAGGGGTTATTAGGTACAATATTAGAGAAAAAGTTGTGGATAATTATTTGTATAAGAATATTAAAAATGTTTTACTGTATAAGGAAGCAGTTTATATTTTACAATTTGACACTTTGGCACCACAAGGAATGAATGTAGATTTTAACTGGAGAGTTTTACTTTAAATAGTTTTGTATGTAATTAAATAATTAGAATATTGGCTAATTGGATTAATGAATGTATTATAAATATGGAGTGTGAAGTATTTTTGGTATTCTCCTGTGAAGGCATCAGCCGAGACATCAGAGGAACAATAAACGCTGTTTTTCTTCATATTGGGTCACTAGTTTGTTTTCTACTATTTTGCTTTTTTTTCGTGGTTTAACTGGTTCTATGGCTAGTGATCCCAATATTGATCTGCCAAGGGTGTTTCGAGGCAGCAGAGACCTATGGATAAGTATTTATCCCAACCGAATGATAGAAAGGTTAATTTGTCTTCTACACATACTGAGGCTGTTATTGGATCCGTTGGCAATTTACAGACTTGTACCTCGAATTTACAAGCCTGGAATAAATGGGAAACAGATCAGAAATGCAGGCTTTCCAATCCGTTCTCTTTTATTGAATGGAAACAGGTGCCAATGAGTACGGAAATTAAGGTACTGGGATAGTCTTTTGAGCAATTATTTTACAGACACATCTGTATTTTTAAATGTTCACAGTTTGATCAAGTATCTTGAATTAGAAATAACCCCCCCCCCCCGAGGTCTGAGAGTGTTTAAAGATCCAGCGACACCTTTTGTGATATAGATTTAACTTTTCATAAGCGCTGGATTCAGGCAGCCCACAAATGTACTACAGAATGGGTTGCTATACTTGTCGAGTAAGACAGGGTGAAACAAAATAATTTACAAAAAGACATCAACACCACTTGTAGTAATATGTCCAAAACAGGTCCATAGTTTTTGGACAATATCTTGAAGGATATTAACAGTAAACTGAAGGGACATGAACAGGACATAATGAATAGAAAAAGAGACAAATTAATTAGACACACAAAAAACTATGATAGTGGTTTGGCCTTCACAAAGGCCAATAGAAAGAATGTAAAATGTCATGTGACTTAAGGAAGGGAAGAGGGTGGAAGAACAGCGTTCTTTTGGTTCACGGCCATCCTTTGAGACAGTTTCTTCTGGTGCAGATAACTGTGTAAATAATGGTGAATATCAGACTTGCAACCAGCGCAAAATAGTGCGGAACATCAACAAACTTTTTGGAACCAAGGGGGAATTAGACGTTCTACCAGGAAAAAAAACATAAGTGAGAAGGACAGTTTAACCAACAATATCAGCAATACCACCAACAATATTCTCAGCCGTGGCAACACAGGAATAAAAGGGGTAGATGGTAAAGTGGACTCTCATGTGGTTAATTTATCTGGCTATAATTTAATTATGTATGAACAAGCTGTATTAGAATGTGGTTACAAATTTATTCCTACAGTAATACCAAGGCTTCATGATTTAAAATGTGATGTTTAAGTTTATTAGAAAATTACAATTGAAGTATATGTTTAGACATAACCTGGAGGTTGCACCTCAGATTTCTGATGTTGATTAAGATGTTTCTCTAATTAGTGATTATAGCTTTTTTCCTGTGAATCTGATGATGTTTTAAATCCATATTATTTATTTGATACTAGTAAAATAGAGGTAAAAAGTAAATTCATACCTGTATTTAATTGCACGGCGATTATACATATATAGATTTTAACTGGAGAGTTTTTAAATAGTTTTGTATGTAATTAAATAATTATGATATTGGATAACTGGATTAATGAATGTATTATAAATATTGAGTGTGAAGTACTTTCAATATTCTCCAGTGAAGGCATCAGCCGAAACGTCAGAGGAACAATAAACACTGTTTTGCTTCATATTGTGTCACTAGTTTGTGGTTTTCTACAAAAATCTGGCAGCAACTGAAATGTGCTAAAAAAGCAAATTAAAGAATACAAGGAGAAGACTCAAATGAGAAGGCAAGAACTGTGAAAAAGGCATAAATACTACGGTAAGTACAGAAAACTCCTGGAACAACCTCATGTTGATCAGGATTTGAAACAGAAATGATTGAGGAGGGGTGAATTTAAACCAACAGATGAAAGGTTAATATTGGTGGCCCAGGGTAGTGGACTCCATACATGTTGGTTTACAAAGTCTAGTGAATGTGTGGGAGAAATAGACAAATGCATGTTCTGTATAACACAAGTGAAAACAGTCACACATCTTGTTGCTGGGTAAGGCATACTAATGGCAGAGGGTCTGTGTACTGAAAGGCATAATAATGTGGCAAGACTGTTGGATTGGGGATTGTGCAAACATTAAAATACTGAAGTAGCAGAGAAGCACTGGAAACATGAGCCACAAAGCAGAGAATAATGAAGGTTATACCACATGGGATCACCCATTACCAACTAATAGATGCAAAAAAAAAAAAAAAAAAACAGAAACAGTAGTCCACGAAAAGAAGACAAAACAAGCACTGATCACTGAAACTGCCACACCCAGTGATTACGGGTCTACTTCACGTTGTCGTAAGCTGACAATATTGAGTCCGATATTGTTGGCACAATGATATCGAAAGTGAAGAACATCGTGCAAGTAAATGGAAATCTCTGTAAGGGGAGATTTCCATTTACCTCAATGTAGTGCGGTCTCAGAGTTGGTATATTTAAGTAGGGTGTGTGTGTGTGGGGGGGGGGGGGTGCAGGGGGGCTTGCCCCCCTGCCTACACCATTTAGTTTATTTTTTATTTTTTATTTTTTTTACATTATTTGATGTTTTACTTAATCAATAAAGTTCGACCTTTATTGATTCGATTAAGTAAACTTTTAATAAGGTGATACAGACGCGTGATTACAGTGTCTTATACACAGAGAAATACAGTCATAAAAATACTAGGATTTGCAGGCAGAAAGGAGAGAAATCTGAAAGATATGCAGACAGTTCCAAAAGTATTAGGAGCAATGGGTCTCAAAAAGAATTTACAGTCGTATTTAGATATGCTACCAATATAAGTTGTGTATGAACTGTATGAAGAGTCAATTTTGGCCACATTGTGGGTTCTGCAAAAAGCTCTTTTGGCTAAAATCAAAGATTTAAACAATACTAATTTCAGGAACTTTAATCATGCCCTGACTTAGGAATGGGGTCCATTCCTGTCACTGCATTAGAAACCCAAAAGACTTGGAGAACTTAAACACAGAAAGGAACTGAAATACTCCCCTCTGTGGCACAGTGGGATGGAAGCATGCCTCGCAATTCAAAAGATCTGGACAAAACCTTAAAATAGTGGAGGGACAAAGGCAAAACATAGGGACAGATTTCAAATACTGCTCTTACAAACTTAGAAAGTTGCTACAATAACAGAGTTTGTGTTGGCATACATTTTCTGACGGATATGAAGTCTGGAACTCAAATGGATATCATTAAACAATGACTTCCATCTTCAGTGATCTTCCAGAAAACCACAGATTTTATGAGGAGCATACCAAAAATATGAGGCAAAAATCTGAACATTCTGCAAAAATCTGGACAATTAAGAGGTATGGATGGGACTGTGACCCAGCTGTCCTTTGTTCACTTAGCAGTGTAGGCAATAGAGGAGCCTGGCAGAAAGGGGTGGGAAGAAGTGGCATCTTTCTGCTCAGCCATTCATGGGGGGAAGGGTGGGGGTTTCTGCTAGAGATCTACCACTGCTCCCTGGTGATATGGGTGTGCTGTAATTGTACAGCAGGCAATCAGTGACTGTGTCATACTGTGGGAGTGATGGGGAGAACTAACTGACATTATGCAAGACAATGCGCATGAACTCAAGTCCTGTCCAGTTACGGTATAACAAAAATCTTCACCATATAGGAACAGCACATAATGATACTGCCAGGCTGCTCAGTAATTCTTGTTCCCCTTGCAAACCTGACAATGGCTACGGTGGTGCCAGCCCGGCAGTTTAGTACTGGGAGCGCGTATTAGGAGCAACTAGGGCAAAACCAAGCAGTTTACGGACAGCAAGAAAGCTATACACAGGGTAACAAAAAAAATCCACTACATATTTTTATGCTTGCATCTGTCCTTGGTGTCCCATACCCCTGCACTTTTACTCCTCCTGAAATTGCTCCCAAGCAAAGTCTGAAGTGTCTGTGGTAACTGCTTTGGAACAGGGAGAAAGGGTGACTTGGATTTAAGGAAGTCTGTTGTCTCCACTAAAAGACTTCTCTTCTGATAAACCTCAGCACTGGGATTTGAAAAGATAAAGGGTGTTGATGCTGGGACCAAAGAGATTTTTAGATACCACTATATCCTTATCATATGCATTATATTAAAGGATGCTACCCTTTGTAAATAACTCAGTACTATATAATGTAATGTCTAACCCACTGCATAATTACTTAACTATTCCCTGTATGTATGTCTTTTGGCTTTTCCCGGTTAGGGGTCGCCACAGCGGAACTCCAGTCCGCTAATGATTGGCAGTGGATATTTATGGTGCTGAGTTGCCAGCCCAATGCCCAACCTTCAAATAAGGCACACCCATTCACGCAAGCACCTACGAGCATGTCTTTAATGTCACTCGACCGCGGGGAGGCCATGCAGACTCCACACAGAAGGCGCTGTACAAAACATAATTAGTATGTATAGTTACTATCTTATCTATTTTTACATTGTAAAATTTTAATTACATTCTGCCTGACACTGTCAATGTATAACAAAACATTTTGTTTGTACTGCATGTACCGGAGCTTTTCTCCTTGGCATCTGCTGAAAAGGTACCTTTATGCCCAACTGGATTTCCTCAGTCAACAAATGTAAAATAAATCAAATGTTAGGCTTACAGCTTCGCAATGTTCTATGCTCAGTGGACCTAATGGCAATGGTGTCAACTCATCCTAAAGAGAGAGCTGTTTAACATTAGATACTTTGTATGAGGGAATTAAGGATTTGGGCACTAGGAACAGTTTAAACAACTATAAAATGCATAGTTTTGTTAAAAAGAAGACAGGATCAGTTACAAATGATAAAAAATAACATTTCACAGGAGAAAATACATATACTGCTTTGGAATTCTGACTTAAATGGGACTTTAGGAGCAATTCAATACCAAAGAGTAAAGAATACAGTGGCAGGTACCTAGGATGAAGGTCTACGAATCTATGAGCCTACAAAGATCATGACATATTGCAATACATGCTTATTGCTTTGGAGTTCACCTATGACTATGCCCTATGCTACACTGGCATCATAAATAGAGAGCCATATGTATGAAAAGGGCTTTGAATAGTTTAAGTGCATGGTCTGTAAAATAAAATAATGCTTCAATTTTCAGACAAATTTCATTACATTTGCATAATACAAGTGTTATTTATTTATTGATTGACTGATATTTGATTACCAGGAAAGTCAGACTGGGTAGGAGTCCATTTTCAGCTGAGGCCCAAGGAGAAAAGCTCCAAACCAAAGTATTATAAAACATTTTAATAATAATTTTAGTCTTTAAAAAATACAGAAAAAACAACTAGGGTTTAATTATACCAAATTAGCATAATATGAAAACATTGGTTAAAAATAGATATGATAATCAGAGAAATTAAATATAATACAAGCAGGAATTGCAATACAAAGTGAGAGAAAAACAGGCTTATGGTACATTTAGAGAAAAAGCCAGGGGAAATAAACAGATAGAAGGAAGAGAGTGAGTGAAGAAGGGAGAGTAACTGGGTATAAGGGTTGAATAGATATTTGCCCACATTTAGGGATATCAGAAGAAGCACACAAATGTGAAAGGACTTATCTGTATTTCTCATTGTTTTTATTATTAAGTGTATGCTTTTAGTTGTGATGGTCACTCTATCATTCGGTTAGTTGTTTATGTCATAGACAGACTTCTGGCTGCCTGCGTTACTGTTTTATTTGTGACATTTAGGAATATAGTTTATCCCAGTGTTTAGCAAGAACAAAGCTGGCTTTTGGCTACGGAGTCTTTCAGAATGGTTTGAAGAATGCGAGGGAGGGTATTCATTTGATGGATAGAGATACAGAGTTCTAGGCCTTAGCAACTTGGTATGAGTACAGACAATGCACAGCAGATTTGATTGGTTTGTGGACAGACTGCAGTTTTTGGTCATTTGATCATAATGACCGACTAGGAACACAGTTCTGTAAAATGTTATTCAGTGCTGGACAAGCGGATGGATTCTGGATAATTTTACAGGTGGCAAGAAGCTGTGTATATATTAGTTGATGGGGTATTTCTAACCAAATTCGACTTTTTAGTGGTGGGTTCTGAAAGGGTAATTTGCTGCACATTTATCAGCTTTATTATAGCATTATTCAAGTTTTGATTTTTGTGATGCATAAAGGTTAGTAAGGATGGGAGCACCATAAATAAGTTTGTGGAGGACATAAAGTAGTGGCAATTGCAGCTTTAGCTGAGTCAGTGAGAAAGCTTTTGGTGTATAAAGCATCCCTAGTTTTTGAAGTTTTTCTTGTGCAAGTTTATATATGCAGGTCAAATTTAAGATAGACTATTTTCTCCAATAACTTGCAATGAGAAGCAACGTCAATGGTTGTACTATCAATAAGACTTCAAATTTTGTTTTTTTTTTTTTTTGTTTTTTTTACGGGAGAGGGATTTGAGGTGAAAAGTAGTATATATATATATATATATATATATATATATATATATATATAGATATAGATATAGATATATATATATATATATATTTTTATGGTTGAGCATAAGTTGCGAGTTACAAAGCCATGTTTCAGTTGTTAAAGCTTCCCGAGCAATTTTTTGGAGGTGTGTCACATTAAATTATTAGCTGCTGCAATAGAGATTTGTCATTGGGCTTTGCTGCATAACTCTCATCCCATCTACACCTCCCTACAATGACTATTATATGCCATGTTCATGCTACAAGACATCTCTGTTGTCTTTACTAATGCCAAGAAACAGAACTGTTCGGCAGTACAAAATAAAGTGGATAAGTACTTCAAGGTGTACAGCCTAGTTTGACTCCAGTACAGCAGTATAACTTGCAAAGCTCATCTTACTGTAAGTAATAGATTCCTTAACTTCTGTGAATGCTAGATATCCACATCAAAACTTTAGGAGCAACACTTCTCATTTTGGAGTACCTGCTGTGATTACACATTGTTATCTACTGGAGTTCTCAGTGAAGAGTACAGCTAACAACAGACATCATCTAGGACTGCCACCTTTTCAAATGGCCAACTGGAAAATGTTTTGTGTAAACGTGAGATTTTGCAGGTCAGATCATACTCCACATCACTGCAATGGATTGGACTTCAGTTTTTCTGTTAAAATGCTCATTCTTGTACCATCTGAGTTGTTTCAATTGTTTCATGTAATGTTAGGTGTTTCAGATACAAAATAAATGCAGCTATTAAAAGAAATGTAGGAAAAAAGAAGTTGTGTTTTATCATAACATTCCATCCATGTTGTCGCTCTTCATTCATTCATTACTGATAGGGCTTTGGTTCCGTCTACCGACATGGTCGGTACCAAGCTCGCACCTGCCAAAAACCCTCACCTAAGTCCTACCCACAATGCCCCTCTCATAGTCTCTTCAGATCGAGTTTGCCCACCCTTATACTATAAGGAGATTAATAATTATATTAGGAGGCTCTGTCTGAGCAGATACTCTAACTAATAAGGTAACCCTGAAGTCCACCAGGAGTCCAGGCAGGGGGAAGGAGGGCAGGAAGTAATGAATGAATGAAGATCTACAACACAGATGGAACGTTATGGTAAAACATAACTTCTTTATCTGATGATGTAAATCTTCATTCATTCCTTACTGATAGGACCAAGTCCCCAGCTGCTTTTAATCCTGGATGGCCCTAAGAAAGGATATTACTGAGCACCATAGAACCAAAAGATGCTCTTCCCCTCGAGGCCAAATCCAATTTGTAATGAGTGATAAAGGTATGTGGACTTGCCCAAGGGTCTGCTGCACAGCTATCGTCCATAGAGGCTCCGGAATGAAAGGCCACTGAGGTTGCTATCGATCTAATTGAGTGAGCCTTTATTTTGGAAGGAAAGGACATTTTGTTTTGTTGGCAGATGAAAGTAATGGCGTTTCTGAGCCAAGAAGATGAGGTCATTTTGGAAACAGGCTTACCCATCCTGGGTCCTGCAAATGCTACAAACAATTATTCCATTTTCCTAAGAGATTTTGTTCTGTCCAAGTAAAAACAAAGTTGCCTGTGAACATCAAGGGTATGTAGAAGGTACTCCCCTTTATTTGAATGATGGGGAAAGAAAACGGGTAGGCCAATAGATTGGCTGATGGAAAAAACAGAAATGACCTTGGGCAAAAAGGACAGATTAGTATTTAAAGAAACTCTATCCTTCTGGAAAATCAAATACGGTCTCGACACTCAAGGCCTGCAATTCAAACTCTTCTCGCTAAGGTAAGGGCTACTAGGAGTAGGGTTTTCCCGGACAAAAATTTTACATTGCATGGATTAGAAGGCTCGAAAGGAGGACTTAACGACTAAATCACCAATGTCAAGTCCCATGGTTCTGTGGGGGGTTTGAAAGGAGGTTTAATATGTAAATAGAAGTTATGTTCTTACCATACAAAGCTCGAGAGTTTGGTTCCACTGGCTGAGGCTCCCTATATCCCCACAATGCTAGGCAGTTACCTCAGATCTCCTTTGTGTAGCTAGCCCCAGCCAGCTTATAAAGTATAACTGTAAAAAAAACAGAACCCACCTCTAACAACAGGAAGAAGAAAGAAAGACATCCTCCTACAAAATGCATAATAAAATATAGCAGCATATAGCTAAGAAAGGAAAGAAAGAGTAGAAAGAGAGGTCACAATCACACTCCCCTAGGTCTGTCCAGAAGGTGGGAAGGGGAGAAGAAGAAGAGAAAGAAAGAAGCTAACAGAAGATTCTAAACTGGAACGGTACTGGTAGTTGTCTAGAGACTCCTGAGAACAGTGGAACCAAAAATTAGCTCTATGCTAAGCTAAATCCAACTATAATGGGAAATAAAAAGTGTGAGAGAGTAGCCCAAGTAGCAGCTGCACAAATGGTGTCAATCAGCAGTCTGTCTTGCTAGAGAAGTAGAGAAGTAGCCAAAGCTGGGGGGGGGGCTTTAGGCTTATTAGGGCAGTTTTTTGTCTCTAATCTCAAAGGGTAAAGGGTAATCAGAGATGTTAGCCATCTGGATAAAGATAAAACTGGAAAACCCTTTCTGCTTTCCTTAAGATAGGAGACAAACAGCTTTCAGATTTTTTTTTTCTGTTGTTGTCCAGTCTCCAAGTAGTACCTTACTGAACATCCAGACAGTGTAATTTTGTTTTTTTGTTCAGACCTACTTGAAAAAAAAAAAAAAGGGAGGTCAATGCAGGTTAGATTTTTTGATTTACCACCTTAAAAAAAAGAAAAGGGAGTTGGCGGTGTTACTCTGTCCTTAATGAATGGAACATAAGGTAAGGAGAAAAACGCTTGAAGTTCTGAAAAGTCTCTTCTCTGATCTAGTGAGCTGATAGCCCAGCCACCAGAATGATTTTTTTCCATAATAACTTTTAAGGACAGAAAAGCTAAGGAAAAGAATCAAAGAAAGAGAAAAAGAAGCAAGAAAATTTAGGTCCCGATTTCTTACAGGAGGTCTGAGAAGAAAAACTCCTTTCAAAAAAAGGCTTTTGTGTGGGACATTAGGGCAGATTCAGAAATACCCTGGAAATTAGAAATAGCTGCCAATTGAACCTTAGAGTAGATGGAGATGAACCTGCATGGAAGAGTTCAGCAAAATCAATCAGGGACTAGACTAGTTGAAGCGTGAAAGGATCTATGTCGTTCATGCCCAATCTATCAAAATATCTCTAACAGAGTGAGATAATTGAGGAAGCCTGGCTACGGTTGGAAGTGGAGGAACCAAGCAGTGAGGTTCAAAGAAATCGATGCAGAAAGGGAACCACACTTCCCTGCTGGGTTGGCCTGGTAAAGGGAATAGAGTGAGTATCTCTGCACTTGCTGAAAAATCTCTCTCTCACTACAGAGTCTTCAGAGACCCACTGGCAGGAGCATGAGAATAGCTGCTCAACAAGCACTGCTCTCATCTCCAAACATTTTGTGCAAAGTGGCATTTTTGGTGGTTGCCATGTGTGCCCTGGACCTGCCCTGATGATGCCCCCCCCCCCGACAGGGGCATCCATCCCAGGTCAGAGCAGAGGAGGAGGAGGAAGTCAAAAGTCCTCCCAGGAGCTGGGGGGGGAACCACCACCACAGCATGAGATGCTTTTGCACATAATGGTGATCATTGGATTGTGAGACATTGGAAGTTCCTGACTGACCACTGAAAAAAAAAGCATCACAAGGAGGATCCGGTATCTGGCCAATGGAAGGAGAATGGAGGCGCTGCCATGATTTCCAACACCTTTAGAACTAACTAGGCTCTGTTGGGCTTGTTGTTTGTGAAGTAGTGTTACATTTTTTGAATGTTTGATATCTCCTATTAGTTTGGTTAGATTAGTGTTGCAGACATGTTTTAATTTAAAAGTGTAATCTCTGGCCATCAGAAGGAGATGCTTGGGTGGGAGAGCTGAGGAGAGCCAGTCAATAATAAATGGAAAACAACTCCTTCCTTGTGTCTCAGTGAGGTGAGACCCACTATGCCCTGAAGGTCTATAGAGCACATCCAGTTTCCTTTTCCCAGGGGGGAAGAATGGGATTGCAGCGACCATCATCTTCTTGTTTTTTTTGACCGATCTCTGAGAGATAGATCCAAATCCAATTCCAGTCCAGTCCCTGTTTTTTTTTTGGAAAAAAGAACCTTGAGTAGATTCCTAGATCCTAGCTGGTGCTGGCTGAATGGGCTCTTTTCTTTTTTTTTTTTTTGTTTCCAAAAATTTCCAAATATCCCTTTGGAGAAGGGGTGGAACTGGGAAATTTTTTTTGAACTGAAATGATGGACTGTACCCATTTGTCTTGTGTCAAGGATAGCCAGCTTCTGGGTACAGTGACAACCCCCTCTGCCTCTGGCGGAACCGACCTCTGTCGCCAGTCAAGTTGTCCTTGAGATTGTTTAACGAACCACATCTTTCCTTCTGGCCTTTGGGGGTAAGGCCTAGAAGGGAGTAAAAAAAACTCCGACGGCAGAAAGGGTTGCCATCAGTCCGCACCTAGTCAGGGTCTCTTTCTCTTGTGGACAAAGAGATGATCCATCCACTATCCATGGACCTAGATTCCTTGTTTAGGTGGATGGACAGGCACCTGAAGGATCGCAGTTCCTTCTTTGTGGCAAGCACCACCATAGCATCCACCATCCAGAGACTCCTTTTAAAAATTCCTGATCTGATGGAGCTGTGATGAATGGAGGGGGAGGTGGGGGGAGTGGGGTCCACTGAATCAGGAGCCTTTTATGCCTTACCTGCATGGGGGGGGAGGGGGGGGGGGGGGACTCCAGGAAGGGTTGAGGGCTGGCCAATTCCCTCTGTTTAGGATCTCCAGAATGTCTGCAAATGAGACATCTTCAGAGGAAGGAGGGGGGGGAACCTCAGAATCATCCATCTGTGTCCGTGATAGACTAGAGGTGAGTCAGCCGACTGTGGAGTAGAGAAAGAGTTGATGGACTGGGCAGGCACCGACTGATGAGTCGGGGCTCTGAAGCATCCTGGGCTCCTGCTCGGACTTAGTCGACTGACCCACCACCCTCACTCTGAAGGGTTGAGACAGACAGGGAATCTCAGGCTTCAAAACTGGTGAACACAAACACACACTCAAACACACCAGTTATACCCTGTCAGAATAACAACTTTAGTAAAAATACTAAAAAATAAAGTACAATAAACAGTAGTACACTACACAAACACTCCTAGGGAAAGGAGGGCCTAAGGCAGGGAAGAACTAAAGTTCTTTTAACAAGAAACGGGAAAAATTAGGTAACCAACCTCGAAGCTGTGGGCAAAAGAGAGATCTGAGGTAACTCGCCAGGAACCAACTCTCGAGCTTTTAGCCATCCAGCAAGAATGAAGGCGAGATAGACAACTTAACATTACTCCTTTCATGAAGGTTTTGCACAGTCGGTGTGACATAACTGATTAATTGTCGATTCCATTGTGAAAGTTTGCAACAACTGCTAAATGTACTGTAATCGTCAATACTAAAGCTCCAGTGTGTAAAAGGGTAGTGAAATATTCTAGGATCTTCTGAATAGGCATAGAGTAGGGATCCATGTTTTGTTCTTTGGCCCATATAGAGAACCTAGTCCACTTACTGAAATAAATTTTTCTGGGGGATGGTTTGTGCGAAGCCAGGAGGATCTCGCGAACAGTGAATGAAATGTCAGGTAACCTGGCAGTCATCGGAAGTGGAGAAACCAAGCTGTGAGCTTGAGGCTGTGGAGATTGGGGTGAGTCAATCCCTGAAGGTGAGTCACCAGTCCTTGAGAATGATCCAGGATCCATGGGCTGTGGATCAGTTGAGGTCACAGGAAAGGGAACTAGACTTGACAGGGCCAATAAGGGGCAATGAGGATCACTTTGCTTCTCAACCTTTGAGCTTTCTGTAGAAATTTTGGGAATAGGGGAAACAGGGGAAAGGTGTACAGTAGACCCGGGGGCCAATCGTGCATCAGAGCATCCCTCGGTGTCTCCCCTTCAGGGGGGGATCAGGGCAAAGTAGCTTCTGCATTTGTTGTTTAGGGGTGAAGCAAACAGGTGGCAGCAAGGCCTGCCCCAGTGACGGAAGATTTGAGCCACTATAATCAAGTTGAGAGACCACTGGTGAGGCATCAAAATGTTCCTGCTCAGATTGTCTGCAGTGAGATTGGAGCTCCCGGGAATGTGCATCACTATGAGAAAGCAGTTGGAAGCCATCGCCCAATGCCACATTCTCATGGCTTCCCGACATAGGGGGTAAGACCTGGTTCTGCCTTGTTTGTTTATGTACCAGACGACTGACATGTCTGATCGTATTGCAATAGTCCCGGAACTAAAGGATATGTGGAACTGTTGCAACGCTAAGAGAACTGCCCTCAATTCCAGGACATTTATGTGCAAATTGGTCTCTATGGGGGACCAAGTGCCTTGGACAGTCCTTCCCTGGAAATGCCTCCCCCCCAACAGAGAAGCGTCTGTGGTCACTGTGGCCTTGGGCTGGGGAAGAAGCGTCTGTGGTCACTGTGGCCTTGGGCTGGGGAAGAAGCGTCTGTGGTCACTGTGGCCTTGGGCTGGGGAAGACAGAACGGTCAACACCAAAGAGTAGTTTCTGGCTTCATCCACCACAGCATTTCTTCCTTGCAAAGGTTTGTAAGATGCATCGTGGTTGAGAGGGTGGGCTAAGATAGACCATTGTGAAGAAAGGAGCCACTGTAATAGTCTCATGTGCAACCTCGCCAGGGGTACTAAGGTAATGGATGCTGCCATTGAGCCTAATAGTTGCAGTACTAGGTGTGCTGGTACAATGTCTGTGGAAGGAGAACTTGAATCCGATTGCTTATTTTTGAAAGCCTGTGAGGAGGAAGGGAAGCTTGACAAGACATTGTGTCGAAGATTGCTCCAATGAATTCCAGTGTCCTTGTTGGGGACATGTTTGATTTTTCCATATTGATTGTAATACCTAGGTGAAGAGCAAGGCCTTGAGTGTAAGAGACTGAGAATGAGAAGGTTCCTGGTCATGGCGGTGAGGAGCCAATCTACATATAGAAACATCTGGAATCCTTATAGTCGGGGATGAGCTACTACAACTGCCATACATTTGGTAAACACTCTGAGGGCTGTAACCAGAACTGGTAGTGATTACCTCCCACCTGGAAGCGAAGAAATCTCCAGGAACGTTTGTCCATCTTTATGTGATAATACGTGTCCTGAAGGTCTACAGAGCACATCTAGTTGCCCTTCCCCAGAAAGGGGAGAATGGACTGCACTGTGATCATCTGGAATTTTTGAGGTTTGATGAATTTGTTTAGTAGGCTGAGATCCAGGATTGGTCTCCAGTCCCCTGTCTTTTTTGGCACTAAAAAGAACCTAGAGTAAAAACCGGATCCTATTTGGTCTGGTGGGACTGGTTGGATGACTTTTTTATTAGTAGCTTTTCGATTTCCAAAGCTGCAGCATCCCCTCTGACCGAGTGAAATGTCGGGGATTCATTTTGAAGGTCTGGGAGTGAGATAGAATGGGATAGGACAGCCTCTGGATATTATTCTCTGCACCCATGAATTTGTTATGAGTTGCCAGGCTTGTAGGTGCAGAGAGAATAGTCCCCAGACTGCTTCCAGAGGAAAGCAATTGGGCCGCTGCTCAGGAGCGCTGGAAGGGTCAGCTACAGAACAAATCCCTAGTGCCTGGTTGCATGGACGACTCTGCCCCAAAAGGGACATCTTCCAGGCAAGATCCCCCTCTGCCCCAGGGAGAGGAACGCTCATCATGAGTGTCACGAAAAGATCCTTGGGACTTCTTGAACCACAATTTTCCTCCCCTCTGATTCCTGGAGTAGGATCTCTTGGGGGAGGGTGGAAAAACATATGCCCACGGCAGACAAGGTCTTTCCATCGTTCTCACTGTGTGATAGTACGTCTCTTACTTTTGGACCAAAGAGGGAAGATTCGTCAACAGGTGCATTGACAAAAGGAAGATTTGAAAGGGTCCACAAAGTCACACAAACTCATCCAAGCATGCTGTCTGACGATGCCCAATGCGGCTGCTTAAGCTGCCCCATCAATAGTGAGAGAAATCAAGCGCATTGAGGAGTTCGAGATGGATTCTAGGATAGCCAGCTGGGAGGCAACAGTATCAGGCAACTCCTTAGGCAGTACCCCCACCAAAGAGGCAGAAATTTCTGAAATTAGGTCTCTTTGGAGGACAGTAAAGTGTGCCAGGTAATTCAGCGACTGAATGGCAAAGGTCGCTGAAGCAAAGGTCCTCTTCCAAAGTCTGTCCAAAGCCAGAGACTCCGTGTTCAGGGGATGAACAGTGGAACTATCTTCTGCCAGTTCCCTCTTAGTGGCTGCCGCCATGACTATGAACTCTACTACTAGCTGTTTGGACCAGGTGGGTTGGTCTTCAGGTGTGGACAAAATTTTACCGGGCCTCTGGGGGACAAGTTGTTGGAGGACTTCCAATCTCCCTTCTGCTTGAGGATCTCTAGAATGTCTCCAAATGAGACGTCTTCCAGGGGAGACCGTGGGGACCCTTCTCCCTCATCGTAATCAGTGTCTTCAGTGATGGATTCCTCAGGAAAATAGAGATGCTTCCTCTTGCAAAAATTCTTCTGGGGTGGCTCCCCAGTGGGGTCTTCTGAGGAGGACTCCGGTGAAATGGTTCCCTTCAAGGGAAGGTCTAGCAGCTCCTGTGCTCAAGATCCCAGAGTAGGAGGTTGGGACAGCTGCATGCTAGAGGGGGGGGGGTTCTGGTTCCGATGCCAATGGTGTCAACTGTGAGCCTGTAGAAGCAAGGACCCTCTCCATCACCTAAAAAGCAGGCCCACCCGAAGAGGGATGGGAGCCCGGAACAGAGAAGGACAACCTTGGAGCCAGGGTCACACCCCGCCCGACGAGCCCACCTCCAGGTGAGGAGCTCTGAGAAAACCGGCAGCTGCCGAAGTAGAGACCGTAGATGGCGCCATAGAAAAAATTGGCACCGGACTAGGTGTCACGGTGCCGACAGCCCAATCACTGCTCAGAGGGTATACCAATTCTGAAGGAGCCATGGTACCAAGAGTTATCGGAACTGACAGAGAAGCCTCTGCTGTCGGAGCAGAGACAGAGTGCACCAGGACAGACATCGGTACCGAAATCTCCAAAACCTGGGAAGATGTCGGAGAAGGATAAACAGGTGAATATGCTGGGAAAGCTTCCATTTCAAGAGGGAGGGAAGACCTAGTCGGGGTTGGTAAGCCTCTAGCTGCCAAAAGCTGGTCCACAACCCTCACCACATCTTGTTCCGAGAGATTCCTGGTGGATCTGACGGACACTGCCTATGGAGAGATTCTGGTCCTTCAATAAATGGGCTGAACTGCTGCCCCAAAAAAGGTTCATAAGATTATCTTGTTCTGGCAAGGTACTCAATCTTTGGAAAGTACAGCTGTGTACACTTACCACAAATGTAGATGTTTGAGTGTATTCACTGTTGCAGTCATCACATTTGGGTTATCCCTGCCAGGGTAGCCCTCAGTTGGCCCGAATACCAGAGGCTTAGTATTTCTGTGTCGGTTGCTGTGGCTTCAGGACTGATGTCAGGTCATCAGTAGTATAAAGTAGGGCAGCCGACGCCATTACATCAGTTTTTCTTGCCCTGTCAGGAGACCCCAAGTGGGAGCCAGGATATGGTGGAAGAAGCCCACCAATAGAAAGTAAATACCAAAAACTTCCTTGTAATGAGAGAGAGCGAGAGAGAAAAGGGGGAGGGAGGGAGGGAAACCAGGACTGCAACAGTGAAAACCTTTGAACATCTACATTTATGGTAAGTGTACACAACTGTACTATGTTCTTCATGTTTCACTGTTGCAGTCATCACATTTGGGTTGATTCCCAAAGCTGACAAAAAGGGTGGAGGCAGTCAAGAAGACTGGGGGCTGGCTAGGATGCCCTGCAAGACTGCAGTGGCAACGCCTGCCCTGGATTTGGAGAAGACAGGCAGGAGGTAATGCTTGGTGAAGGTATGAACAGATGTCCATGTTGTAGCCTCCAGGATGTCCCTGGTGAGGACTCCAGAGGAAAGCTGTAGAGGTGGAGGTTGCTCTGGTAGAGTGGGTCCTGACCCCCTTAGGGGGAAGTTTCGCATGTTGCTTGTAGCAGAAATGGATGCAGTGTGCTATCCATTTGGATATGGATTTGCCCTCTGCTCCTGCAGCAAAGCTGACTAACAACTGATCAGTCTTCTTGAATGATTTAGTCCTGTCTAGATAGAATCTGAGCACATCTAGAGAGTGCAGTATTCTTTCCCCCTTGATTTGTGGGTTAGGGAAAAAGGTGGGCAAATGAATGGATTGGTTGAGAGCCACAGCAGACACCACTTTTGGATTGAAGGATTGGTTAGTCCTGAGGGAGACCCTGTCAGCATGGAAAATGATGAAGAGCTCTATAGCCATTAGTGCTTGTAGCTTGGATACTCTTCTTGTTGAAGTGATGGCCAGAAGCAAGGCTGTCCTTCCATGAGAGAAACTAACTCAGCTGAAGCTGCTGGTTCAAAGAGGGGCAGGGCGAGTTTCTCCAGCACAAAGTTTAAGTCACAAGCTGGGGTAGGTGCTCTTCTGGGTGGCCTCAAGTTGCTAGCCCCTCTTAGGAACTGTTTGATGAGAGGGTGTGAGAAAAGAGGTTGCTCAGTGCTGAAATGAGCAGAGATAGCAGAGGCATGAATTTTAATTGAGGAAAAGGACAGACCACTGTGTAGTAGGTCTGCTAGGTAAATCCAGGATGAGAGATAGGGAGGGTTGTGCCGTATCGGCTCCCTTAGCCTGGAACCAGGTGCAGAACCTTTTCCATTTGTCAGCGCAAGACATTCTAGTGCTACGGCGTCTAACCTCATGTATAACATCTAGAAACTGTTTACTGAGATTGGCAGCTTGTACAGTGGTCAGGGAATAAGCCAGGCTGCCAAACTGAGGGTCTGCAATTGGGGATGCATGAATTCTCCTTCCCTCTAGGTCAGGAGTGTTGGAATCTGAGGGAGATGCCATGGTGGCAGAAGGGACAGGCTGCGCAGCAGTGTGTACCAGTACTGGTGTGGCCAGTCTGGGGCAATCAGGATTGTACTTGGTATTTCCTCCCTTATTTTGAGCAGTACCCTGGTAATGAGAGCTAGTGAGGGAAATGCATAGACCGAGAGGTTGACCTACTGGAAGGATAGAGCATCCACTTTCCAGGCCCTGCAGTGAGGCTCCATGGTGCAGAACTTGCTGAGCTGATGATTGGAGTGGGAAGCAAAAAGGTCGACCTTTGGGGTGCCCCATTTCTGAGTTATAAGGGTGAAGATTCTTTGGCTTAGTTTGGCACTCATGTGGGTCCAGAAGATTTCTGCTCAAGTTGTCTGCCAGAGAGTTTAGTGAGCCTGGCAGGAATTGTGCTAACCGGTGTAGTTGTATGGCTGAGGCTGTGTGCCAAATGGTCATGGCAAGCCTGCATAGAGGGTAGGAGTGAGTCCCTCCCTGCTTATTGATATACCACATCACTGTAGTGTTGTCTGTTTTGATCGGTAGAGCCCCTGGGGGAGAGAGAAGGGGTCTGAAAGCTGTCTAGGCGTGCTGGGCAGCCAACATCTCTTTCTGGTTGATGTGCAGATGTATTTGATGTGGGCTCCATTGGCCCTATATGCACCTGCTGTTCAGGTGTGCACCCCAGGCATAGTCTGATGCATCTGTGGTGAGGGTTTGGGCGGCATGGGTTGGTGAGAACAGTAGTCCCTTGATGTGGTGGCATGCTGCTACCCACCAAAAGAAATCTTTCCTTAGACAAGATATCATTGGTATAAGAGTTTCCAGGTCTTGAGAATGTTGACACCAAAGGCCTTTTAGGCACCATTGAAGTTTCCTCATATGCAGTCTGGCATATGGAATGAGTAGAATGCAAGCAGCAATGAACTGCAGAGCTTGCAGGATTTTCCTTGCAGATAACTGGGGTCTATTGGCTAGTTGAGAGAAATATGCTTTCAGGTAAGTTTGCTTTTCTGTGTAAGGAATGCCATCTGGGATGCAGTGTCCAGGCTTGCTCCCAGGAATACAATTTTTTGGGTGGGTACTAGTTTGGATTTCTTTTCGTTGATATTGCACCCAAGGGAGGTCAGTAGGTCCTTTACAAAGGCCAGGCAATTGAGCAGCTTTTCCTGTCTGTCTGAATTAGGCAATCATCTAAGTATGGGTAAATCTGAATATTTCTTTGCCTACAAAAAGTCCATGTGCCCTCTTTTCTGGGTACCTAAAAGAGCCTGGAGTAGAAACCTTGGCCTATCTGTTCTGCAGGAACGTGCTCTATTGCCTTCATGGAGAGCAGGGAAAGGACTTACTTTTTGGCTTCTGCCCACTGGTTTGGAGATAGATCTGTGAACCCTTTTGGGGTTGGTAGAGTGTGGAAAGAAAACTTGTATCCCTGGGACACTATGTTGAGGACCCAGCGGTCATTGGTAATGGTGGCCCAGGTGCTTGCATAGAAGAGGAGAGTTTTCCTCCCAGGGCAAGTGCAGGTGGGCAGAGGGAGGGGATGGAAGTGGAGAGTCATTGTCAGCTCTTACCATGAGGGGGCGACTTTGCACTCCCTAGTTTAGAAGTGGAGGTACTCCATTGCTTTGATCTCTGCATTCCCTGTGGCTATTGTCTGGGGGGGTCTGCTTCCCCGGGGTCTGGGCTGAACTGACCTGGAAGGGGTGGGAAAGGACCAGTGCTTGGAGGGGCAATGCCTAATGAACCGGAGTGGCTGGACCAGCAGGAAATCCTTAACTATCTGCATAGATTTAGCTTTTTCTTCCATCTTTTTTAAGAACTCCTCTGCCTTGGTGCCAAATAAGTTGCCTTTGTGCAAGGGTGCAACCAATAGTTTAGATTTGACATGGTCTGGCAAGGACTGTTTCTTAAGCCAAGCATGCCTTCTAAGGACAGAATCGGTGACTGCTCCCCTGGAAGATGCTTCTATGGCATCAAAACTGCAGTGTAAGGTGTGCTTAGTTACTTGACTTGCAGAGTGCATTAAGTACTGCAGCTCTTTATTTTCTGCACAAGCAGGAAAAGTTGGTATTTTTTGTTTGAAAGGTTCCATGGTATGCTGCTGAAATTTTAGCATATGGCACTGACAATTTAGTGCTCTAATAGCATGAGTAGCAGAGGTGTATACTTTTTACCCCATCTGTCTAATGCTTGGGAATCCCTATCTGAGGGGGTGGGATTCTTAGCAGAAGTTGCTTTAATTCCTTTAGGCCCTTGGGAGATAACTTCAGGGTCAGCAGCAGGATTTTTTGAAAAGAAATTTCAGAGAGTCAGGGACTCTAATACCAGTCAGGTTTCCTGTGAGCAGTAGAGAGGGTGTCGGGAGTTGAACTAGATTTCATGAAAACATCATCCACAACATCCAGGACAGGAGGAATGGCCAAGGGTCTATGCTGTGGAAGATCTAAAAATTCTGTGCGTCTCTTCTTAGACTGAGGGTAGCCCTGACATTCCCATTTGAAATGCTCCCTTAAAGTATGAAGGGTTTCCCCAAAGGAAAAATATTCTGGTGGAGAGGCTGAAGGAATGGATTCCTCTGCATCAGAATCCTCATAGCAGAGAAGGGTTGCATGTCTTCATATTCAGAGGCATCACAGTCATCCGACTCTTGTTCAGATAAGACTACTGGAGACAAATCTCTTCCTCTTTTGGAAGGGGTAGCTTGGCTTCCCCTGATTAACATTATAAGGTCTTCTGCCATTTTAAGCATTTGAGACTGAGGCAAGGAAGCAGGTGCCTGAGATGGGGACCTCAGATTCTTGGGTGTGGCTCGTACCCTGGGCTTTAGAAACTCAGTTGATTTCGAAAGAACAGCAGACGCAAAAGAAGTCATTGGTATGTGTCGAGAATCAGTAGTGCGAAATTCTTCCTTGGAAGCCGGTGCCAGCTCAGTGGCTCTGGACCCATCCAAGGTAGAGAGACAACCACAGAATCCTTAGTCGATGAAGAGTTTTGCTGCATACCGAACTCCGAAAGGGTCTCTGTAGCGGCTTGCAAATCCACAGAAGCAGGCTTCAGGGGCTGCGAAAGAGCTTCACTGAGGACTGGAGAAATGACAACTAGCTTAACAGAAGTGTCGTCTGTAGGTTTGGACCTGTGCGGTCTGTCTTCATCCTTATGTTTTTTCAGAAGATCTGCTGTTGGGTGGCTTACCGAAGCCATATCTGAAATAGAGGACTGAGAGTGAAAATATCTAGCTACAATAAGGGCCCGACGACATATAGTTCTGGCACTGAACAAAGCACAAAAGCGACAGCGGGGGACATTGTGGTCTGGGCCTAAGCAAGTGACGCAGTAAGAATGAAAGTCTCTGTCGTATTTGCTTTCCACAGGCGAGACAATTGTTAACTTTTTCTGAAATCGGTTAGAGCAAGAAAAAAGAATCCCCAACTGGGTTACTTAGCTTTAGAAGACTTCAATTTCAATTCAGAAAATGAAAACTCAGGTAGCGGCCAACCTGCACTAGTGCGAACTGCTTCTGCTTTGGGCTCCTCGGCAAGAAAGACTGATGTAATGGCATCAGCTGCCTTACTTTATACTACTGATGACCTGACATCAGTCCTGAAGCGACAGTAACTGACACAGAAATACTAAGCCTCTGCTATTCGGGTCGACTGAGGGCTACCCTGGCAGGGATAATTCAAATGTGATGACTGCAACAGTGAAACACGAAGAACATCTGCAGGTGTCATCATAGGTGGAGCCGTTGAAGTCACTGGTACCGTGGCTGGGGATGGTACTGATGCCGATACAGAAGTAGGAGCCTGTGTTATGACCAAGGTCGGCACAGAGGGAGAAAACGGACTGGTGCCGAAGCTGTCTGCGCCGATGGCATGAAAAAAGTCTGGTGTCGACTCGGTTCCAAAGAGGACTGAGATGTCGGCACAGACTGACTCAGTTTTTCTTTATGTTTTTTAAGATCCTTGGGTTTAGAAGGTGGTGAGTCCTCCTTCCCAGAGGGAGCCTCCGAGAAGGGTATCTTCAATATACCCTTCAAAATAAGTTTGTTCTTAAGTTCAGCTAACGTATGGTTGCTGAAACCAGAGCAAATATCACAAGACACGTTAATATGGTCAACGCCCAAACAATAAACACACCGGGCATGACCATCTGAGTTGCGCATCTTACGCTTACACTTATCACACTGTTTGAAACCTAGTTTTGCTTTATCAGACATTATGAAAAAAAAAAACACAAAACACTATAGTCCTAAACTACAACTATAACTACCAAAA
Organism: Protopterus annectens; assembly: GCF_019279795.1. Classification (NCBI taxonomy): domain Eukaryota; kingdom Metazoa; phylum Chordata; order Ceratodontiformes; family Protopteridae; genus Protopterus; species Protopterus annectens. Next base: position 463,181,461 of record NC_056749.1, read on the forward strand.
AACAACAGCAAGAAGCTACAGCAAAGTAGAAGAGCTTTTTTTTTTTTTTTTTTTTTTTTTTAATAGATAGGAGGAAGAAATACCAACAATTGTACTAAATATCAAAAAGTGGTAAGGGAAAGGGCCTACCAAAGGTAGGGGAGAGGGATAGTCCCAACGATGGTACGAAAAGAACTACCGAAGATAGAGGGTAGGATTTAGTAAGAAATATGGAATTTAAAGGCAAAAGAGATAACCTTACAGAGAACTGACTAAAGGAAAATAATTATATCCGTAAAACCACAAAAACACTACTTGAGAGAAAGACTTGGCACTTATGACGAGGAACGTGGTAAACGAGATCCAGAGAGACTAAGGCATTGTGGGTAGGAGTTAGCTGAGAGTTTTTGGCGGGCGTGAGCTTGGTACCAGCTGTGTCGGTTCCGAGGATGGAACCGAAGTGCTCTCAGTAAGGAATTGAATGACTATTTACATCAGATTAAATTTTATCCTAAAATCTCAGGACATTTGTCATTTTTCATGGGACATAACTGCCCAAATAGGGACTGTCCTGGGCAAAGAGGAGCAGGCAGCAAACTTATTATCAGAAAATTGAAATACAGCTGATTGTGTTGTAAGAACATATACAGTGGTTCTCACCTTGCAAGCATCCTGACGTAGAAACTGGAAGCCATATTTGATGCAAAGAAAGCCAGGACATGGCAGTATGCCTCCAAGTCTGATGTCTGATTGCCTGACCAGATCTTCTGTATGTCACAAAACAACATGTGATTACAGGTGATGGCCTCAGGCTTCTTGTACATATGGTCGGATCTAGGACTTTTGATTGAAAGATCAAAAGCCCGAATCCATCATCACCGAACTTACTTTACCGAAAGCGCTTTCACTGAAAAAGCGCTTACAGTAAACTATGTTTAAAAAAAAAAAAACATTAAACCTACTTCAAGCAAGCCCCCCCACCACCCCCCTACTTTAATATTCTCACTCAGAGGTCGCACTACAGTGGGGAAAAGGGAATTTTCCCTTACCCGCACCATAGTACGACCGGCACAACGAGCATACTTAACCGAAAGTACTGCTTCGGTGAACAGCACTTTCGGTTATATATGCTTGGTGATTTCTGCTTCGGTGGAAAGTGCATTCGGGGATCTGTACAGATCCCATATGATCATAAACTCCCTTTTTTCCCCATTTTTACATTGGTTTGAGGTGTCATTTCAACATTGCTCAGTCATTGTGACCAACTTACCTTGAACCAATGTTTAAATTACCAAGTGGTTAACCTTAACATGTCTTCTTGTACATGCGACTGATTATAAATGAACAGTGTCCATTTCTTACACCATGGCAGACTAACTATGAAAATACATGCTAAAATGTAAGACATGTCTGTAGTAACACAGAGACAACCTCACCACATTCTGCGATAGTGCTATGGTGAAGACCTTAACCAAATTTCCTCTGTTTACACTCATATCCACTACACTAATGCAGAAATCCACAGTGCTTCCTCAATCACCTTTTTTATGTCTGTCCAACAAGTTACATATCATAAATACAACTGCAATTCATGCAAACAGTAAACTAATGTTTACTACCATAGGCTAGAAAGTATTTCAAAATTTAACACACAATGTTTTTTTGAATGTCAGACATCAGACTGATGTCTTAAGTCCAGGCTTTTATTCAGTCTGTCAGTAATAATGCACTCACAGTACACACTTGACTCTTCCGGTATGCCAAAACGTCAACAAGTTGAAAGTGAGAACAGTCCACCTGTGAACAAATACTGACATTTAAATATGTGCATATCCATTATTTTGGACAGTGGCTTGTCTAATCCTATTTTTATATAAAGTAATCATATGTGAAAACAGAACTACTTAAAGAACCGAGCCATCAAGAGTGATGCTGTCACCCGGTTGGAGGTAATAATGTAAGAATGGGAATAGGCATTCCCTTGTGCCTTGCAGTTAGGGGTGAAAGCAGGGACACAAAACCTGCCCATGGATACATACATTTCATTACTGATTTTACATGAATAGCTCACCATAAAAAAGTTTACAGCATTCAGTGTACAAAACTGCAAATCCTATTAAAAACTGTGTGCCCCTGCAACAAATACAAAATGGAAGAATGGCTACTTATATAACACAAATACTTACTGAAAAGCTCTGTGCACTATTACTCATTTCTGAGCAGCTATTCTCTGACTCTGCTGGAATTATTTATTTTTGATATTACTACATAAACATCAACTTAGTTTGGAATGCCTGTAGTCCCAACCCTAACCTGCAGTCATCACTACGCAAGGCATGATGACTTGGGTCTACTCTGCAGTCGGCTGGCTTCCTGGAATTCACATTGTTTTAAAGTAAACATTAAAAAAAAAGGATGGAAACTACTTTTTTTAATGGAATCTTCAGATCTGAAAATCAGCATGAAGACTTGGGGAGAGCAGCTACTATTCCAGACATTCATTCTGTAAATGTAAAGCATTGCACATGACCTTTAAGATATAATTACAAAGCTGTAATGCAGTCAAATGATAATATACTACGCTGACAGTTGCGTTGGTAAAATTAAAACTTTCAATCATACTTTACTGCACAGTGTACTACCTTCATCTTATATTAAATGGCTTTTTAGGATGTGTTAAGCACTAACAAAAGCCATTCAAAGCAAATGACTGGAATCTGCAGTCATTCTGCATAAAAGATTGAGGACATACACTGCATGCAGTTTGACATCTGACACCCATTACATTGCAGGCCTGCATGCACATCAATAGTTCCAGAATAGCACATGTGGTCAAACAGCTACTGTCCTGTGCATTCCCATGGCAGTTTTTTGTGTGCATGTCCAACATTTGCTGAAATTCACCTAGAAGACTCTGTGCTCTCGACCATGCTTAGAGTAGTGGTCACTGTCTCATGTATGCTGCTGATGACTGCCTTGGCAATATTCCCAGTTACTGCAACTCTTAAAAGAGATGCTACAGAAAATGACTGAATTTCTAACACTGCATCTGTGGTAAGCAAATCTGACACATGGCATGCAATATAACACAATTTCAAGATGTACGTAACTCAATATGACTAAATAAGCAGGACTTTTAGAGTTGTACAAACAAACTCAGGCATTCACACTGAAGGACAATGGTCACTGAAATTAAGAGCTGTAACACTTAAGAAACTTTTATCTTGTACGGTGTTTACATTTCCCCAAGGGCCAAGTTTTGTCATACGTAGGACATTCACCCTTTACTAGTCGGGACATATGTTGATTGCTACATTCAAAAGACAATTTAAGGTGCATCATTACAAGCAATGGCATGCATTGTTACTTGCTGTGAAATGTGATCAGTGGAAAAGTACAGTTTTGTACCTACCATAAATGTAGATGTTCGAAGATCCACATTGCTGCAGTCCTAACACTTGGGTAGTCCGCTGTCCCAGTCGGCCCGAATAGCAAAGTATAAGGCTGACGTTGGTCAAGGCGCATTAGTCTGACGTCAGGACGTCAGGGTACAAATGCGCATGACCGACGTCATATCCTCAGTCTTTTCTTGCCCCAGATGTCAGAAGACCCTAAAAAGATAAGGCCAAAACCAAAACACCAAACACTCCTGTACCAAATATATATACAATATATACAAATTTACAGAAGTACAACCCCACCCACACAACCACCCCTAAACACAGAGGGAAGGAGGGAGGGATTGGACTGCAGCAATGTGGATCTTCGAACATCTACATTTATGGTAGGTACAAAACTGTACTATGTTCTTCATCCCACATTGCTGCAGTCCTAACACTTGGGTAGAATCCCAAAGCAGAGGTAAGGGAGGCTGGCAAATCATAAAGAAGCTGGAGCTGTCAACATGCCCTGCAAAATAGAAAACCAGCCCTAGATTTAGAATAGAGGGGCAGGTGGTAATGCTTAGAGAAAGTATGCACTGAACTCCAAGTAGCTGCCTCTAAAATATCCTTAGTTGCTACCCCCCTTAGAAATGCTGTTGAAGTGGCAGTAGCCCTAGTGGAATGAGGCCTAATCCCAGCTGGAACCTCCTTGCCATGATGGGAATAACAAAATGCAATGCAAAACCCAATCCACTTAGAAATAGTTTGTTTTGACACAGGCTTGCCCTGAGAACTCAAAGCAAAAGAAACAAACAACTGCTGAGACTGCCTAAAATCCTTAGTCCTGCTTAAATAATAACGCAACTGCCTGTGTACATCTAAAGTGTGCAAAATCTTTTCCCCCTTATTTTGGGGATCTGCATAAAAAGTAGGCAAATGAATAGTTTGGTTTAAAGCCACACTAGAGACCACCTTAGGCATAAAGGAAGGATTAGTACGTAATGACACCCTATCCTTATGGAAAATCAAAAAAGGCTCCACCGCCATAAGGGCCTGCAATTCAGAAACCCTTCTTGCAGAAGTAATGGCCAACAAAAACGCAGTCTTCCATGACAAGTATTTCAATTCAGCAGTAGCGCTAAAAAGGTTGTAGAGTAAGTTTCTCCAACACAAAATTGAGGTCCCAAGCAGGAGTAGGAGCTCGGGGTCTTATATTCTTTGCCGCTCTAAGAAATTGCTTGAACAAAGGATGAGAAAACAATGGTGGGTCACAATCATAGTGAGCTGAAATTGCTGCAGCATGAATCTTAATGGAAGAGAAAGACAAACCTTTGTCCAATAACTCAGTAAGATATTGAAGAGCCACACTCAAATTAGGCTCAGAAACCTCCAAATCCTTTGCTGCACTCCAAAATAAAAATCTCTTCCATTTTTCTACACTTTCCTTGTACTAGGTCTTCTGGCTTCCATAATCACATTCAAAACTTGTTGAGGAAGCTGAGACCTGCTGTGTTTCAAAACAGAATATGCCAGGCTGTTAGAAAGAGAGTGAAGCTTGACATTGAGTAGATGACCGTCCCTCTGAGACAATAGGTGTGGAATCAAAGGTAAAGGCCATGGAGGCTTCCTTACCAGACTCCTCAGTAATGGGTACCAGTGTTGCCGAGGCCAATCTGGAGCTATTAAAATCATCCTTGGCTTGTCTTGTCTGACCTTTAGGAGTACCTTTGGGAGGAGAGGCAGAGGTGGAAAGGCATATGAAGATTTTTCCAACTGAAAGAAAGAGCATCCACTTTCCAAGCTGTGTGATGAAACCTTTTCGTGCAAAACTTTGGCAGCTGGTGGTTTAGTGGAGAAGCGAACAGATCTATGTCTGGAGTACCCCATGACACTGTCAATTTTCGAAATACATGAAGATCCAGTTTCCACTGTGGGGATCCATGATTTGCCTGCTTAACACATCTGCTAAGGAGTTCTGTGCTCCCAGAAACCTTGCCTGAAGATTTAGTTGCAAGCTGAGCGCAGTCTCCCACAAAATCATTGCTTGCCTGCATAGAGGATAAGAATGAGTTCCCCCTTGTTTGTTGATGTACCACATGACAGTTGTGTTGTCTGTTAGAATCAACACCTGCCCTGGAAGAAGTAACTCCTTGAAAGCCATTAATGCAAACTGGACTGCTAACATCTCCTTCATGTTGATATGTAGATGCTGTAGTCTGGCAGGCCACTTGTCTTGTATCCACTTTCCATTCAGATGAGCTCCCCAAGCTATGTCTGAGGCATCTTTGACTCGCCTCTGGCCGGGTCACAGAGAGTCCCTTGTTTAGGTGACATTCCTGAGCCCACCACAAAAATTCCTTTTGAATGCAAGGTATTATTTGAATGACAGTGTCCAAATCCTGGCAGTGCTGTGTCCATACATTTTTGAGATACCATTGCAGCTTCCTCATATGCAGTTTGGCATTGGGAAGCACCAGAATACAAGATGCCATGAACCCTAAGGCTTGAAGGACTGTCCTTGCAGTCAGCCCGGACTGAAGAGATAGTTGATGGAAGTAAAGAGACAGATTCTTTTGTTTGTCCGGGGTTAAAAAGGCCATCTGGGCTGCTGTATTCAGTCTCACACCCAGAAAGCACATGTCTTGAGAGGGTACTAGACTGGACTTTATTTCGTTCACAGAATACCCCAGGCATCTTAGCACTGCTATCACATATTCCAAATGTTGAAAAGGTCTTCCTTTTCTTGAGCCAGAATCAGGCAGTCGTCCAAGTAAGGATAGATTTGTATGCCTTTTATCCTGAAGTAAGCTATCACTGGAGCCAGAACTTTTGTGAATACTCTGGGCAGTAGATAAGCCAAAGGGCAATGCAGAGAACTGATAATGAGAATTCCCAGCGCAGATACTTCCTGCAACTTAGTCTGATAGGCACATGAAGGTAAGCCTCCTTGAGATCTAAAGTTACCATCCAGTGATCTTTTCCCAGCAGAGGTAAAAGCTGTTGTAACGCCAACATCTTGAACTTGGGAATGTCCAGATAAGTGTTGAGGATAGATAAATCCAAAATTGGTCTCCACGTGTTCCCCTTTTTGGTACTAGGAACAGGCGAGAATAAAATCCTAGGCCCCTTTCTGGCACAGGAACCGGCTGAATGGCCCCTATTTGGAGCAACAGAGAAATTTGCTTGTGAGCCTCTTTTCTTTGTAGGCGGAATGTCTGGCATGCCTTTGAAAGGAGGCAAGGTATGGAAATAAAACCTGTAACCGTGGTGAATGATATCTAATACCCATCTGTCCTGGGTAATTAAACTCCAATTTTCTTTGAAAAGTGCCAGCCTTCCTCCCAAAGGTGCTGCCAGGCGAGAAGGCTCTGGCAGCTGAAAAGGCAGGTCATTGGGTCTGTTTACGAAAGGACTGACCCCTGCCCTCACCAGAAGACTGAGCAGGTGAACTCCCTGTTCTAGGCCTAAAAGAACCTTGAGCTCTGCCCCTACCACGCCTAGACCTACCCCTAGACTGGGAATCATAAGAAGGATATGTCCACCCCTTAGTAGGCCAATTTCTACTAAACTTGGAGGCTGAACCTGCAAAAATCCTTAACAGTCTGCATAGACTTAGCCTTGTCCTCCATTTTCTTTAAAACTGCTTCCACAGGCAACCAAACAACACATCAGATTGTAACGGGCATCCAAAATCCTTGTCTTAACATGCTCAGCCAAATTCTGATCCCTCAGCCAGGCGTGCCTGCGAAGAACAGAACCAGTGGCAGCCACCCTCGAAGAGGCCTGTACAACATCAAAACCACATTGCAAAGAATGCTTACCCACCTGTTCAGAAACATGAACTAAATCCTGCAACTCTTTACACTCAATACCTTCCGCCAGAGCATCCACCTTAGACTTCAATTGTGAAAGGAGATAATTTTGGTATTTTAACATGTGGAACTGGCAATTCAAAGCCCTCATGGCTAAAGTGGAAGAAGTATACACCTTCTTTCCCCATCTATCCAAAGCCCTTGCCTCTATCAGGAGGAACAGGATTTTTAACAACAGAAGCCTTAACACCTTTAGGCCCCTGAGAAACAGTTTCTGGGTCTGCCCTAGGACTCTTAAAAGATACTTATGAGCTTCAGGCACCCTATAATACCTATCCGGTTTAACTGGGGCAGGAGGCAAAGAATCAGGGTTCAGGGAAGCCTCTGCAAAACATCTTCCACCACATCCAGAACAGGAGGCATACCCAAAGGCCTATGCTGGGGTACAAACAAAAATTCCCTAACCCTTTTCCTGGAATCAGAGAAATCTTGACCTTCCCATTTAAAATGCCCCCTCATGGAATGAAGAGTCTCTGAAAAGAAAAATCCTCAGGAGGAGAAGCGAAGGAGTAGAATCATCTACATCAGAATCAGAATAAGGAGGATACTCCTGTAAGTCTTCAGTCAAGACTCAGAAGCCTCGAACATTGCTCAAAACTCTCAAGCTCAGGTTCCACCCTAGGCCTCTTATCAGGAGGGGCATAGAACCTCTAATCATAGTAATCAAATCTTCTGCCATTTTAAGCATATGTTTCTTAGGCAGAGACCCTGAAGAACTAGGAGAAACACCCACAGAAGTTAAACCTGGCCTGCCTCTCGAAGAAGTCTTGGGAACAGAAGGGAGGGCCTAACCACCTTAGGAAGGGAGGGGAGAACAGCTACCTGAGAAGCCCCTCAGCCTGGCCTGCTTCCTGAGAGGACACATCTTGTAACAGTAAAGTCTCTCCTGAGACTCCAAAGAAACTTCTGGCAGAACCTCCGGCTCCACGAGCCCTCTAAAGAACCGACGTCCGGGACAGACGGTTCTTCCAACCTAGGCTTTGCTGCTTTGTCCTGCGCTTTTTAGAAAGCGGCCGGAGCATCCGGCGGCATTTTATAATTACAACGCTTCCCAAAACTAACCTGGCACAGTCTAATCTTCTCTTTATAGTGCATTTGTTAAATCTAGCACAAGAGCGACATCCAACAACGCCGTGCTCAGGCCCTAAGCAAGGTATACACAAGGTATGGTAATCCCTATGAGGTATCTGTTTCCCACAAGAAATACAGTTATTCACTTTTTCTGACATCCGGTTAAATACTGAGGCAAGAAAAACAAAATATTGTACTTAGCCAACTCTGATTCGGTCTGAAACTCCGACTTCAGAAAATTTCAGAACGCCAACCTGCACTCGCAATATTGCTTCTGCATCGGACCATGCGGCAAAAAAGACTGAGGATATGACGTCGGTCATGCGCATTTGTACCCTGACGTCCTGACGTCAGACTAATGCGCCTTGACCGACGTCAGCCTTATACTTTGCTATTCGGGCCGACTGGGACAGCGGACTACCCAAGTGTTAGGACTGCAGCAATGTGGGATGAAGAACATCCAACAGCACGAGTAAATAAATCCAGCAAGCCTAGACCAATTCCAAACAAAAATACAAGACACGTGCTAGTCTATACTGCTACAAAGCTAATGATGCACTAATGATGACGTCTTCTTTTGGCTTTTTCCAGGTTAAGGGGCCCCACAGCGGATCACCTGGCCGCTCATGATTGGCAGTGGAGTTTTACAGTGTTGAGTTGCCAGCCCGGCACCTAACCTTCCACAGAAGGCACACACACTCACACCTAGGGCTAATTAAGAGTGTCCAATCCACGTACAGCATGTCTTTGGGATGTGGGAAGAAACCGGAGCACCTGGAGGAAAACCACGTGACCACAGGGAGGACATGCAGACTCCACACAGAAGGCACCCCCAGCCGAGGATCGAACCGGAGAACCCTCTTGCTGTGAATCGGCAACACTAATCGCTGCACCACCGTGGCCGCCCATGCACGAATTATGACGGATACTGCTAAAATTATACCCAATGACATCCAGAAGAAAGAGGAGTTCATTCAAACTGGTCCACTTGAAATGTTGTGCATATAACAGAGTAGCCACTTGGTTCTGACTTCTCTTCTGACTGATCCTATCCATGGACACCCATATTCTAAAGACGATAAGTACTTAAAAATTCTCAACATTTGTGCAACTGACCAGAAAGCAATGCTTCAGAACAGATTATTATTAAATGAAAACTAAAAATATCAAAAAGTTAGCATCATCAGGTGCAAAATACATACATATGCCGTACACCATACACATTAAGTCATACAAAAACAGCTGCATTTGCAATTAAAACCCTACATTCACCATCAAAATATGTCTGTAATGAAAATAGCATTTTGTAAACAGTGACATGTGAATAAACAGATACAAGGAAAATGTAATATGCCCCTTTTATATCACACAGATTATGCATGACTCTCAATCAAATTAAGTCTAACAAGTGGGTGAGAAAATTTCTATAAAGTGAGGTGCTATTATGTTAAACACATTTTGCTGTTTGCGCAAGAGCAGAAACATACAGTCTTCTTTCACATATCAGTAACTGACAGTACAATACTACACAGATGGGTTGGTTATTCATCATTCTGCTATCAAATGAACAATATGCTGTACACATGCACTAGCTTTACTCCTCATAAAACAGGCATATGGTCTGAAAAAAGAAATCAATTTCCATCATACCTCTCAACCATCCAGATTTTCACAGAACGTTCAGGTTTTTGGTCTGTTCCACTGAAAAATCTGTGTTTTTCTGGCAAACTACAGAGGAGTGAGGTCACTAAATAATGACATACATTTGAGTTTCAGACTTTATATCCTTCAGAAAATGGAAGCCAAAACAAAACCTGTTACTCTAACAACATTCTAAGTTTATAAGAGCAATATTTAAAATCTGTCGTTATTTTCAGGTCTTTGTCCCCCTATTATTCATAGGGTCATAGGCTGGTACTAGGCTATCTGCCCTAGGGCCTATACAAGCCTAGCCATAATAATTTTCTGGCTATTTCTTCTCACAATATTTACTTCCCTGGACTCCTGTCTAGCAGGGTGACTGACGTGATCCCCGGGGTAAATTTCCGGCTTTGCCCAGACTTCCTGTGTTAGGAAGTTGAGAGGTATGGCTCTCATGCACTAAACAAAGAAATGTGAACACCTTTAATGCAACAGCCAATGTCAGGGTACTTTAAAGGAAAGCCATGTTCTGCTTATATCACAGCTGTTTCATTAAGTACAGCGTTGCAACCAAGACAGAGTTCTGATACACAGCACCTCTAATACTATTCAACAATAATACAATTCACATGAAAAAGCAAAACAGTAAATGAAATAAAAAGTTTTTGAAATGTTGAATATTTCACATCCAGGTGATGGATATTGCTTGCATTGCTACTTTGCAAAGAAAATAAAGCCAATCTGCAGCAGAAATACCATACAATAAGTTAAGGCTGCCTGCTAAACAAAATGCTGAGACACTTTGATCAGTATGCGTTCTCCTGCACAGTTACGGATAGAACTGCCTAAAAAAAAATCAAAAGTAGCTTGTAACTGCTACATTCATCTTCCATCATCATCGACAGAGAAACAGACTGCCATGTTACCATGAAATAAGAACTTTTACAATTCTGGTACATGTTGTAGAGGGAGGGGATGGATCTGCTGAGAATACAGTGAAACATTGAAAAGGGGAGGCTACAACATAACACAACAAACCTATTACTAAGTGCACTTTCTCAGAGCACTGCATATATTGGCATTTGTGTGCATTACAGGTGAAGGGTGCATGTGAAATACTAGGCATGCCTGGTTTGGCCTACATATGGAGATTGGTTATAGAACAGAAAAATACTGTTGTATAACTTTACCTTTGCCCAGAACATGCTTTTGCTGTGCCAGAAGGGATAAGTGACAATTTTTATTAGTATTTAGCACTGAAATCAACACCACAGTTCAATTAATTTTCACAAATCAACAAATGCCAGTGGTTTTAAAATCCCTACAGATAATGTCCAGTGCATTTGTTTATGCCACCCACTGAGGAATCAGAACAAACATTTAGCAGAAGTGTTCCTTCACCTATGGTCTGTGACAAATCAGTTTAAGCTCGAGTTTGTTTTACATAGTATGACTGAATAACCTAATCTGAATGTAAGTACTCACAATATCAGCACATCGATTTTGTCACCAATGAAATAGACCATTAGGACTTTTTGGAGTATATGGAAAAGAAAAGGAAAAAAAGATTATGTGGTATTATTCATTCCTGTTCTATGCTGCGTGCATTAGAGTTTGACCTAGTTCGGTACTGATCACTCCTGAACAATGTGTTCACAAAATGAAAACAGAAGGACATTTATAAAATACTGCAGATGTTCTGTATGCGCAGCTCATAAGTGAAACACCAGAACCTGAAAAACAGGTTTGAACCATGTGCATAAAAACCTGCAGGCACATGCCAAGTCACAGAATTACAGGAATGACTTCATTATAAAGTATTCTGTTTCTCGATTCCTTCGGCAGACACATTATGAGTGATGACTTATACCATCCCCCATGCTATGCTATACTGCACTATCACATTAGTTATTAGTGATGTCTTCGCAAGTGCATTTCTGAATACAACTAGGATGTACTCTCTCACAAACGCTCACACATACCATGCACTGTTAGACAGTAAGGATGTTTTAGGAATGTTCTGCAACTAATGATCAGTACAACTACTGATGAAGAATATCAGAAAAATATCAACAGCACTGGCCACCTGAAGAAGCTGATCAGATGCAGCCTTGACTGAAACGACCCATGTTCACCAAGATAGAAAATGGAGTTTGCTCACAGTAAATCTAACTTTACATCAGTGCATACAAAACCATCCAATACTGTCAGAGAAACTGAGCTTGTTAAAGAATATTTACTTATTAACATTTTGTCAACACAGTTGGCCCCACTGGGCAAAGTCCATCTTTAAGAGAGGACCGGGGGGGGGGGGGGTTTGCAAAAAAAAAACACGCAAATAAACTTTCAAAATACAAAAATATGCAGCATTTTAAGAAAAATATTCCAGAAATATTCCAGATGAGTAAGCACCTGGATGACTCCATGAGTAACAGAAGAAAGTTAAGTAGCGAGCATAGTAATACTTCAGTGCGAAACTCAAGATAAATGATTGCACAACATAAAGTTACTATAAATTACAGCATGGGACTGCAAGGTAGCAGGAAAACAGAGCAATTGAAATACAAATTGTCAGCTGCAATCCTTATAGGTTCATAGGTTCATACTAGGCTATCTGCCCAAGGGCATTTATAAGCCTAGCCCATAGTTATGTGGCTTTCGCCACCCCTTTAGTTTGAATAAAAACTATGCCTATCATTTTTCTGTGCCTCTGTCAAGCAGTGACACTGAAGTAATCCCTGGGGTATATCTGCGATCTCCCATCCATTGGTCAAGATTCCTCTTGAACAAGGCCAGCGAGGTGCTCTGCCTCACATGTACCGGGATTTTGTTCCACAGCATAGGGAGTCTCTGGGTGATGAATCTGTCCCTCCAGCACGTTCTATTTATAACCGTGTCAAGGTTTAAGTCTCCGCCCTTGTGGTTCTGAGGATCTAGATTTTTGAGGTGAAGCATATTCATCAAATCTGGGTTTGACATGGCCTTATATGTCAGGCACAGGTCACCTCTGAGCAAGCGGTATGAGACTGAATAAAGCTGGAGTTCTTTCAGTCGGGCAGCATAAGACATATTTTTGAGACCCTTTATCCTTTTGGTGAGGAACTTTTGGGGCCTTTCAAGCTGCATCAGGTGTCTGGTCAGATACATTCGAACGGGCATTGTACTCAATCATAGGTCTAATGAGTGATGAGTACAGGGGACGATGACCTCCCTTGATCTAGATGTGAATCCCTTCATGATCAGGTGGGATATAGAAGGTTTTCCTAACTACTTTAGCAACATGAGTGTCAACGAAGACTACTGTCAACTTGGGTCCCCAGATCCCTGATGACTTTTCTGTGCTCAGTGGATTGTCACCTATATGGTAGCTAGTAACCTTGTTTTTCCCGAAGGGTATGACTATGCATTTTTGGCGTTTAACTTCAGGCCATGGCTCTGGCACCAGTTATCCGCTTCTGTGAGGCCCTTCTGGAGGATATCTGTGTCAGATGTGTTTTCGACTATGGCCCAGTTTGCAGTCATCTGCAAACTTTGTCAGCCATAACCCTCCTGTGTTTGCTTGTACTTCAGAAAAGTAGATGCCGAACAAGAGTGGACCCAGGACTGAGCCCTGTGGGACACCACTTGTGACAGGCTTTGAGTCTGACATGGCTCCAGCAACTCTGACCCTGTGGGTTCTGTCGCTAGCCAGTTTGCAACCCATCTTGTGATGTATGGGTTTACATTCAAGCTGATGAGTTTTTCGATGATACCTGAGTGGGGTATTGTGTCAAGGCCTTTGCCAGGTCGAGGTAGGCTGTATGGACTGCCTTTCCTCATCAATGGCCTTGGTGACTGTCTCGAAAAAGTCAACCAAGTTTAAGAGGCAGGATCTGCCTTTGACAAAGCCAAACTGGGTTGGATCCAAAGTCTGCAAGTTCCCTATGTCTTTATTTATGAGTTCCATTATGATCCTCTCCATGGCTTTGCAGATAAGGCTTGTCAAGCTAATGGGGCGGTAATTTCCAGGGTCTGTGGAGGCACCGCCTTATGAAGTGGGACCACAGTCAGCCGCCACTCCTTGGGTGCGTATCCTGAGGTGAGGCTAAGATTAAACAGCTGTCCTAACTGTGGGTTTAATTCCTCGTTGAGTTCATGAAGCACACAGCCGGGGACACCATCCGGTCCCATGGATGCTGTGTTTTTGCCTTAGTGAGGGCAGTTCTCACCTGGGCGTTGGAGATGTTTGGGGCTACAATCCTCTGGAATAGATATCTCTCCTTTGGGGAGGGGAGAAGTTTGCACTGAACCTGTCAGCCAGTATGTTAGCAATGTGTGTAGGTTCAGTAATTTTCACATCATTTTGAACTAATTCTGAGCATATCTGGGAGTTTCCTCCTAGGTTTCTAACATAGCTAAAGAAGGCCTTATGATTGTCTTTAGAGTCCTTGGCGATTTTTCTCTCAAAATTTGCCTTGGATGATTTTATGAGAGCTCTTAGTTTTTACTTATAATGATCAAAGGTGTCTTACCTTTCAAGGATTTTGCTCTATCTTGTAGTAGCTTCCTCCTTTTGTTGTAGAGCTTGTTTATGGCTGGGGTCCACCAGACTGGACGCTTGCCTTTGGTACAGAGAGTCTTAGTTTTGTTTGGGATTGCCTGATCCATGCAGTCCTGTAGGTGCTGGTAGAAGGCATTTGTAAGTGATTCAGCGGTTTGAGTAATGTTTACCACTGGCTCAGGGGCCTTAAAGGAGACCACACTAGTTTTTAGAAGTGTGAAATCGGCTTTTGAGAAGTTTTTCACTGTGGTCTTTTGTTTCAGGTGGGGGGATGAGGACCTCCAGCGAGATTAGTTTATGATCTGATCTCACCAGTGAGGGTATACTTCGGTGTTGAACATTTTGATACCATGTTCGTGATGATGAGATCAAGTATGTTTTCACCTCTTGTGGGGATGGTGACTAGTTGTTCCATGGCATTTGAGTTTATGAACTCCAGGAATCCTTGGGTTAGAGTGTTCGGCTTGAGTAGTGTTCCCAGTCTATATTAGGGTAGTTGAAGTCACCTAGTATGATGGTGTTTGGAGATACATTTATCCCTCCAATGTTTTCAGGAAGGCCATGTGAGGTTCCTGAGTTTGAGAGGGTGGCCTGTAACATGCTACAAATTGCAGAGCAGTCTTGCCTATGGTTAATTGCACCTGGATGGTCTCCGATGCATCGTGCATTGCCACCAACCTTGAGGTGTGGGTGTCCTTTATGAATATGGACACCCTCCTTTCTTGGTGTTGTCCGGATTTTGGGGCCAGAACGATGATATGAGGTGAAACCTGTTAGTGCTGGGGTGCTCTCAGGAGCCTTGAACCAGGTTTCTGTCACAGCACAGACATCGATGTTCTCCATATTGAGAAGGGCCTCGAGTAGTGCATCTTGAGATTGAGACTTCTGGCATTGAGCAGCATTACCCTTAGTTTTTTTCCTTTTGGTGTTCTAGGGTGGTAGGTTTAGAATTTGAGCCTTGCCTAAAAAGGCACTATGGGGTGGCAAGAGCCTTTGCCAATATCCTGAAGCCCAGGGTGACAGGTGCAAGCCGTCCCGCGGCAGCGTGGCTTGTCCAGCATGTCATCCCAGGCAGACAGACATTGATCCCCTTTGAATGACACCAGAATTTAAGCCAATTATTAAAGCTGATCATCTTATCACTGTATTGTGGCATCATTCTAGGTGAAGGTAGGATACTGCTCAAGGTCAGGGTCATACCTGCCTGGGCTACATAATCAGAGAGCTCCTCGACGTCCCTTTTCATGTAGTCCAAGGAGGTGCGTCTCAGGTCGCTGACACCAGCGTGGACAATGACTGAGTCATTTGTACCTGCTGTTGAGAGACCTGAGTGCTTGCGTTATGTGGCGGATTCTAGCGCCCGACAGGCAGCTTACTGTGACCTTCTCCTTACTCAGTCTGGTGAGCGACGCCAGTGTGTCTGACTATGGAATCACCAATGACAAGTGTGTCTGGCATTTTGTTTGGCCTTAAGGGCTGTGACTGTTTGACACTCTGACTGTGTGGTCTATGTGTTGCATGTGTTGGGTCGTGAGGTGGTGGTAGTTTGGGTGTCTGCTTTGGTGGCCTCTGCTGTTTTGGTAAATTTTTGACCAGAGCCTCCGAGTATGTCTTTGTGTGAGTATGTGTATGATTTGAAGTTGTGATGGTACCATGTGTGACTGGGTATGTATTGTGTGTGGTTGCCTTCTCCTCCTGTCTGGTCTTGCCAGTCCTATGTTGAGAGAGCTCAGCCTCCAGTTTGGCCGTATAGTTGCATCTCTCGCATGTATTTGTGTTTTGTGGGAGAAGGAGAGGATTGTCAGTGTACATGAGGCAATTGTAACATTGCCTCAATATTCCCAGGTTCACCAGTTGAGCTGGAGAGGACACTAGCAACTGATCCCTCGACATACTAGAAGTAGTAGATAAAGAACTTTCAAAGGACTCCCTAGGAAGTGGGTTTTGGGCTGGTGGGGTACTATCTATAATAAGAGTGCTTTATCAAGGTGCAAGTACTGTAGGAGTAAGTGCTAGTCTTTACAGATAGAGAATAGTCTACTTGGGAATCAAGTAGAGATGAACTTTTCAGTTATAGGATATGCTGGTTAGATCAGCAGTACAGTTTAGCGTGTTTTATAGCAGGGGGCTGAAGGGAGCTAGGAATGGCCCAAAACGACCAATGGACTACGAGTTTCTGGCTGAAACTTCACCAAATCGGACAAAAAGGCCGCTCAGTGCTTCCCACTCCCACTGGTAAGCAAAGAAACTTCCCTCCTTCCTAATAAGGCAATGGATCAGTAACAGGAACTAAAAACAAAGCCCAGGGATCAGCAACTCTAAAACTGGACTACTCTAGTTCAGTAAAGTGGGAAAACAAGAGATTTTTTTGTTTTATTACAGAGATAAGGAAAAAAACAGACAGTAAATGCTATAAATGCTGTAAATCGCGACTTTAGTGTGTAGCCTACAGAAACAATTTGCAACAATTAGTAACTTAAAGTGCAATAAACAGTGTAAAATGCAGAAATCACTTAAAGTAGCAGTAAAACAGGCGAAATGCAGTCGCTAGCTTAATAACAGTGGGAAAGCCACAAAAATACTTATATCTGGTAGAAAGTCACTCTTTTAGCTCTCTGCTGCTTGGATCACTCTGCAGGCCACCACGAGGATCTGTGCAGAGTTGGTACAAGCTGGAAAACACGTGTTTAGCGTGTTTTATAGCAGGGGCTGAAAGGAGCTAGGAATTGGCCCAAACGACCAATAGACTACTAGTTTCTGGCTGAAACTTCACCAATTCGGACAAAAGGCTGCTCAGTGCTTCCCACTCCCACTGGTAAGCAAAGAAACTTCCTCCTTCCTAATAAGGCAATGGATCAGTAACAGGAACTAAAAACAAAGCCCAGGGATCAGCAACTCTGAAACTGGACTACTCTAGTTCAGTAAGGTGGGAAAACAAGAGATTTTTTTTTTTTTTTTACAGAGACAAGGAAAAAAACAGACAGTAAATGCTATAAATGCTTTTAAGTGGCTAGCACACTTGAGTGTGTTAGCCTACAGGTAAAATTAAGCAACAAATAACTTTTAAGAGTGCAAAACAGTTAATCAACACAAAAACAGTTTAAATAGAATGCAGAGCTGTATAAACAGGCTAAGATGCAGTCGCTAAGCAGTAAATATTCAAAAGCCAGAAAAAATACTTAAATCAGTTATAGCAAATACAGTTATAACAAATGCTCTGAAATATACTGTATATTTCCAATATGTTTGAGAAGGACAGTCAGAACACAAGAAGGTTCAGGCAAAGAAGAAAAAAAGTTTTGTTTTACTTTTTGAAAAGGTAAAAAGGAGGAACAGAAGGCCTTATCAAATGTTCTCTCTGTATTAAGAAGAATGAGCTAATGACACTAGACTGGAAGGTGTGTCACAGTAGGGGCGGCAACTGCAAAGCCACCAAGTATAACAGCAAGACACCAACAGGGAGGAGGGTGGGACAAAATAGCCTAAGACAACAAGCTATGAAAGTTTTAAACAGAAAAGATTTCTGAAGATTCTGAATAGACAAAGTGCTTTATATATATTAAATTATAAAAACAGTAATCTGTTAAAATAATCAAAAATACTTATATTTTGTAGCTCAGTTCTTGGTCAAACAACTTCTCCAGCCTGCACCAAAGACCAGAACAACAACTTTTTTTACAAGAACACAAAAGAACCAGCCCCACTAGCCAAGAGATAATTACACAGAGTAAATGTTTCAGTTTATACAATAGCCTAAGACAACAAGCTATGAAAGTTTTTAAACAGAAAAGGATTTCTGAAGATTCTGAATAGTCAAAGTGCTTTATATATATTAAATTATAAAACAGTAATCTGTTAAAATAATCAAAAATACTTATATTTTGTAGCTCAGTTATGGTCAAACAACTTCTCCAGCCTGCACCAAAGACCAGAACAACAACTTTTTTACAAGAACACAAAAGAACCAGCCCCCACTAGCCAAGAGATAATTACACAGAGTAAATGTTTCAGTTTATACAATAGCCTAAGACAACAAGCTATGAAAGTTTTTAAACAGAAAAAGATTTCTGAAGATTCTGAATAGACAAAGTGCTTTATATATATTAAATTATAAAACAGTAATCTGTTAAAATAATCAAAAATACTTATATTTTGTAGCTCAGTTGCGGTCAAACAACTTCTCCAGCCTGCACCAAAGACCAGAACAACAACTTTTTTTTACAAGAACACAAAAGAACCAGCCCCACTAGCCAAGAGATAATTACACAGAGTAAATGTTTCAGTTTATACAATAGCCTAAGACAACAAGCTATGAAAGTTTTAAACAGAAAAAGATTTCTGAAGATTCTGAATAGACAAAGTGCTTTATATATATTAAATTATAAAAACAGTAATCTGTTAAAATAATCAAAAAATACTTATATTTTGTAGCTCAGTTATGGTCAAACAACTTCTCCAGCCTGCACCAAAGACCAGAACAACAACTTTTTTACAAGAACACAAAAAGAACCAGCCCCCACTAGCCAAGAGATAATTACACAGAGTAAATGTTTCAGTTTATACAATAGCCTAAGACAACAAGCTATGAAAGTTTTTAAACAGAAAAGATTTCTGAAGATTCTGAATAGACAAAGTGCTTTATATATATTAAATTATAAAACAGTAATCTGTTAAAATAATCAAAAAATACTTATATTTTGTAGCTCAGTTGGTCAAACAACTTCTCCAGCCTGCACCAAAGACCAGAACAACAACTTTTTTTACAAGAACACAAAAAGAACCAGCCCCCAGTAGCCAAGAGATAATTACACAGAGTAAATGTTTCAGTTTATACAATAGCCTAAGACAACAAGCTATGAAAGTGTATAAACAGAAAAAGATTTCTGAAGATTCTGAATAGACAAAGTGCTTTATATATATTAAATTATAAAAACAGTAATCTGTTAAAATAATCAAAAAATACTTATATTTTGTAGCTCAGTTGCGGTCAAACAACTTCTCCAGCCTGCACCAAAGACCAGAACAACAACTTTTTTTTACAAGAACACAAAAAGAACCAGCCCCCACTAGCCAAGAGATAATTACACAGAGTAAATGTTTCAGTTTATACAATAGCCTAAGACAACAAGCTATGAAAGTTTTTAAACAGAAAAAGATTTCTGAAGATTCTGAATAGACAAAGTGCTTTATATATATTAAATTATAAAAACAGTAATCTGTTAAAATAATCAAAAAATACTTATATTTTGTAGCTCAGTTGCGGTCAAACAACTTCTCCAGCCTGCACCAAAGACCAGAACTATGTCATTTAGTAATAATGAACAGGAACTGGAAAATATACTGCTAAGAGCATATAGGAATAAACAGTAGTAGTAAGAAACAGTACAGAAAAGCATACTGTAGACAGGTGAAAATTAAGTATTACTGCTCCTGGGATGATGATGAGCGACCTTCAGATGTTCAAACATGCACAGGACAGGTGATCTACAAGAGCTATAAGTCTAGCAGGATTACTAGTGACGTTTGTTACAGGCTAAAAAAAATACGAATGAGTACAGATTGTAGGTACTTCCCCTTTTAACAGATGCTCTATACTCTCCTCCACTACTACCTAGTCATAATAGAATGCAGAATGAAAGACAAAATATGCATCCAAAGGGCAGTCTGCCTGACTGTAAACTGCTGAGTAATCACAATTTCAAACAGTACCGACACAGCAGGCACAAAGACAAGTGCATTTAGGATATATATGTAATAGGCAGGTTAGATGTCCACTTTCTTTTTTCTTTTTTTTTCAATAATAATTTTTATTGTTTTCTTATATTCCATACAAAATTAAAACAATACAGAAAATTAAGAAAAAACTACCAACTAATGTAATAAGAAGTTATGTACTCACCGTAACGTTCCATCTGAGTAGGTGGCTTCATTTGTCTGCAACCTGTGGGTCTTGGATCCGATATCAGATCCGAGCCGGCAACTATTTATACAGCTATGGATCCGAGCTCCTAGCTCCTCCCCTCACCCATAATCTCTTGCCATCCCCAAATGACCTCAGATCAAGTTTGCCCTCCTATATACCTGAAAAGGTATTCCAACAGGAAAAGGCAGGAAAAATACCAACATCCAACTCTTCTGAAGGCCAGGGGAAAGGAGGGTGGGATGGTTGCAGACAAATGAAGCCACCTACTCAGATGGAACGTTATGGTGAGTACATAACTTCTTAATCTGGAGTAGGGACTTCATTTGTCTGCAACCTGTGGGACAGAGTCCCCAGCTACCTGAATCTTGGGCGGCCATCATGGAAGGATGTTCCGGAGCACTGCGGAGCCAAAGGATGCTCTCCCTCTGGAAATTACGTCCAGTTTGTAGTGGTTAATAAAGGTATGAGATGATGCCCAAGTGGCTGCCGAACAAATATCATCTAAGGGGACTCTAGATCTGAATGCAGTAGAAGTAGATATGGAGCGAGTGGAATGTGCACAAACCCTTTGAGGTGCGGGCCTCCCAGAAGTCTCATAAGCTAGAAGGATACACTGGGCAATCCAGTGTGATAAGGTGACCTTCGAAACGGCTTTACCTAAACTGAATTTGGCAAAGGAAATGAACAGCTGATCAGATTGTCTGTGACCAGCAGTCCTATGAATATAGAAATGCAGCTGCCTGTGCACATCTAATGAATGCAGCTTGTATTCTCCTATATTTTGATAATTAGGGAAGAAAACAGGAAGATTAATGGACTGATTGATATTGGTTTCTGAGGCCACCTTAGGTAGAAAGGACGGATTGGTCCTGAGGTACACTCTATCCTGATGAAAAACCAAGTACGGGGGTTTTACGGAAAGAGCTTGAAGTTCCAAAACTCTTTTCGCAGAAGTGATGGCTACCAGAAATGCTGTTTTCCAAGACAGGTATTTAAGATCAGCCGAGGCAGCTGGTTCAAAGTGAGAAGCAGTCAAAGCCTGAAGAACTAGCGATAGGTCCCAAGGGGGTATGGCTTCTTTGATAGGGGGCCTGAGCAGAAAAGTACCCTTGAGGAAGGTTTTACATAATTTAGCTGACATCAAAGGACCTGTCTCGTGTCCTACGTGGTAATGGGAGATAGCTGCCAATTGTACCTTGACTGTCGAACAGCTAGCCCCTTGCTGAAAAAGCCCGGTAAGGAAGTCCAAAACGGACGTTAGCGGAGCAGTGAAGGGGTCCAGATTATGATGTTCCACCCAGACGGAGAAGTGCTTCTATTTACTGCGGTAAATCTTCCTGGTGGAAGGTCTATGCGCTGCCACCAAGATGGCTTTGACTGGTGAAGAGATACCGGGAGTCCTCATTAAGAGTGGAACTGGAGCAGCCAAGCTGTCAGCTTCAGGCTGTCCAGATTCGGGGTCGGTAAGCCTGATGGGTGGGAGATCAGATCCGGGCTGGGATCCAGAATCCAGGGAGGATTCACTAAGTGAGACCACAGGTAAGGGAACCAAGTTTGTTGAGGCCAGAATGGGGCAATGAGGA
The DNA here is from genome assembly GCF_019279795.1 of Protopterus annectens. Lineage (NCBI taxonomy): Eukaryota > Metazoa > Chordata > Ceratodontiformes > Protopteridae > Protopterus > Protopterus annectens. The sequence goes on from NC_056749.1 coordinate 463,203,453, forward strand.
TCATTTTGCTCCCGAACCGAGAGGCTTTCTGTAACATCTTTAGCATCAGGTGTAGAGGAGGATAGGCATAAAGTAGACCGGGCAGCCAAGCATGCACTAGAGCGTTTCTCGGGGCTTCCCCTGGTGGGGGAATCAGGGCGAAGAAGTTGTCGCATTTCGTATTTGAGGGAGAGGCAAAAAGATCGCAGCAGGGTTGCCCCCATTTTGCAAAAATCTGCTTCGCTACTTGGGAGTTGAGAGACCACTCGTAAGGGGAAAGGATAGTGCGGCTGAGTTTGTCCATCAGAATGTTGGACCGTCCCGGAATGTGCATTGCGATCAGAAAGCGGTTGGTGGAGATCGCCCATTCCCACACTCTCATGGCCTCTCGGCAGAGAGGGTAAGACCTGGTTCCCCCCTGTTTGTTGATATACCAGCAATTGACATGTTGTCCGTCTGTATCGTAATAGTTCCTATGGGAAGAAGGTTGTGAAGTGCTTGCAACGCCAACAGCACTGCCCTCATCTCCAGAACATTGATATGCAGGGAGGTCTCTGTGTCATTCCATGTGCTTTGAACTGTTCTGCCTGAGCAATGCCCCCCCCCCACCCGAGGCGAGAAGCATCCGTGGTCACCGTGACGAGAGGAGGTGGAGCGCAGAAGGGGCGACCTGTATGGAGGTCTGGAGAATGAAGCCACCATAACAGGGTCCTCCTGCAAGCCTTGCTGATAGAGACAGGGTGATTGAGAGGAAGAAGCTGAAAGGACCATTGTACTTGAAGGGTCCACTGTAGTACCCTCATGTTTAGGCGAGCGCATGGAAGGAGTGTAATTGCCGCTGCCATAGAGCCCAGTGCCCTCAGGACCAATTCCGCGGGTGGAACTTCTGACTGGAGGATGGCCCGCACATGTAAACTCAGATTCTGTAGTCGTTCTGGAGTGAGGTAGGCTTGCAGACTTCTCGTATCTAATCTGGCCCCTATGAAGTCTATCTCTTGTGTCGGAGCAAGGGAGGATTTGTCCGTATTGATCGTGATGCCTAACTGGGGGGCTAGGCAAACAAAAAAATCTCTGGCTGAGCAGAGTAGATGCCTTGTTGGGGCGGTCAGGAGCCAGTCGTCCAGGTACGGGAAGACCTGCATTCCCTGGAGTCTCAGGTGGGCCGCTATCACTGCTAAAACTTTGTTGAACACCCTGGGGGCTGTGGTGAGGCCAAAGGGAAGGACCCTGAACTGATAGTGGCTGGCTCCCAGCAGGAAGCGGAGACACCTCCTGGATCGTCTGTCCATTAAAATGTGGTAGTATGCATCCTTGAGGTCTATTGAGCACATCCAGTCGTTCTCCCGCTAGAGGGGGAGAATGGATTGAAGAGTGACCATTCGGAATTTTTCCTTGGTTACCGACAGGTTCAGGAGGGAAAGGTCTAGAATTGGTCTCAAGTCCCCCGTCTTTTTTGGCAGCAGAAAGAACGTGGAGTAAAACCCTAATCCGTGCTGGTCTGGGGGGACGGGTTGGATGGCTCTTTTCTCTAGCAGCTGCTGGATTTCTGCGGCTGCAGCCTCCCTCTGAGCGGGAGGTACATCGGGGTGGTTTCTGAGTCTGGGGACATGTTGCATTGGGATTTTGTAACCTCTGGATATGATACGAAGCACCCAGCGGTCTGATGTGATGGACTCCCATGCCGCCAGGTGCCTCGTAAAGCGCCCCCCGACTGCCTCCAGAGTGGAGCAGTCGGGCAAACCTTCAGGGGTGTTGCGTGGGCCGATCATAGAAATATTCTCTGGACCCAAAATTTCTAGGAGCCCCTCTGCCTCTAGGGCTATCCTCCCTGTCCTCCTCTGCCACGGAAGGACTGGTTGTCCGGAGCAGGTTGGGAATGTTGCGATTTCCAGAACCACATCTTCTTCTGTCCCTTTTGGTTCTTGGAGAAGGACCTCTGGGGAGCAGAGAAGCGGACTCCGACGGCAGACAACGTCTTCCCGTCCTTCTCGCTCTGGACAAGTGTCTCACGAACGGTCTTGCCAAACAAGGCAGAACCATCAAAGGGGGCATTCGCAAAGGACGCCTTAAAGGGCTCCGCAAATTCGCAATGTCAGATCCAGGCCTGGTGTCTCATAACTAGGCCCGCTCCGCTAGCTCTAGCGGCTCCCTCAGTGGCGTGGGACAACAGCCACATAGAGGTGTTGGAAATAGATCTAAGAGTGGCCATATGAGTGGAGTACAACTGCTTGTCCTCCGCCGACATGGACTCTTGGGGGGGGGAGCAGCGTATTCTTTAATAAGATCTCGCTGCATCCTGATGACATGTGCCATGTAGCTCAGGGACCTTACTGAGAAGGTCGCTGAACTAAATACCCGCTTCCCAAGGCGATCCATTGAGCGGGACTCCTTGCTCGGTGGATGGACCGAGGGACTCTCCTGAGCTAGTCCCCTCTTAGTGGCTGCCGCTGTCAACATGGCATCTACGTGGGGACCCTTGCTCCAGTGGAACCGGTCTGCGGGGGGGCTCAAGATCCTATCTGGGCATTTAGGGACTGGCTCCACAGTGTCCGGCTCCTTCCACGCCCTGGTGGCAATAAGATCCACCAGGGGGTCAGCCGGAGGGGACACCCAAGAGGTAGACGCGGGCCTGCTTCGAATGCCTCTAGGAACACGGACTCGGAGGAAGCCTTGGGGGCAGACCCCCCCCCCCGATCCTAAGCATTTCCATGATGTCTCCAAAGGAGACATCCTCAGGGGGTGACCTTGGGGAGCCTTCCCCTTCATCCAAGTCCGTGTCCTCTGTTAAGGACTCGGGGGAGTCCACGTGCCTCCTCTTACACTTGTGCTTGCAAGGCACTTCCTCGGGGGGGCTGTCTGAGGAGGTCTCACCAGCAACATCCTGTTCCAATGGAACAACCTGGGACGTCGAAGCAGGCTGTCCCTGTGGCCGGGTGATGGGAGCCTGACCCAGCAGAGAGGGAGTGCAGGGTGGAGCCGAGACAAGGGCCAGGGGTCCGGATGCTCTCGACAGAGCCCTCTCCACTGCATCGAAGGCCGAGGGGGAGCCACTCTCCCTGGGTTCCGAACGTCTACTCCCACTCGGATCCGATGAAGGGATCAGAACCGGCGCCGAGACCGTCGGATCCGAGGGACCAGTGTGCTCCGACCTGGATGGAGCCAAAGGCACACTGAATCCCTTGGATCCGAAGCTCGCCCCACGGTTCCGCGAGGTTGGATCAGACAATGGAACTGACAGACTTGAGGGCAGGGTCAGATCCGAAGTACTCAGTACTGTCGTCGCCGACCCACCCCCGGCTCTGACGCTGCCCAGCTCCGAGCGCTCTGAACCCGGGAAGCGGGTCGGAGAAGGAGCAATCGGAACAAAGAAAGGTGTCGAGCTCCCACCCAAAGGGGGGGGGGGAGGCAAGAGCACTCCCAACTGCAGCTGGGCCTGGATGAACCTCCTCATCATCCGGTCCAAGTCTGCATCAGACAGGCTGTAGGTTGATCTCGAAGAGGCCATCGAGGCAGGCCTGGAATGCCGCCTCGATGACCTCGACAGAGATAGGGTCTCCTCCTCCTCGGGTCCCGGGGAGAAGCAAGGAGATTGGAGCCGAGGAGGAGGAGACCTGGAAGCCATGGAGGGAGAAGCCCGCTTAGCTGGGGGGGCCAAAGCAGAGGCCTCGGCCCTCCGCTTGTGGTGCTTCTCCCTCCGTTTCTCCCTCCTGGCCTCCCTTTCCTCCGGCGCTTTAGTGGGAGTTTGAATCCCGGCCAGGGGAAGGGGGGCAGGAGTGACTACCACCACAGGCTGAGGAGGTGCCACGGGAGGAGCGAAGGCCGGAGCCGAATCCGGGGGCAGAAGTCCCACCAGGATCAGCTTCGACCTCCGCTCTTTCAGTGCCCTGGGGTTGAACGCTGCACAAATGGTACAGCCCGAGGACAGGTGTTCAACCCCAAGGCATCGAACACACCGAGTGTGGCCACCTGCCGGAGAGAGCTTATGGCCACACTCGGTGCATTTAGAAAAAATAGGCTTAGGGGCCTCTGCCATACCTAAACTAAGGCTACACAAACACACTAGGCCCCAAACGCAATCACACACAAGCACATACCAACGACCAGAGAGGGGAGGGTAAAAAACTAAAATTTAAGAGTTAACAGGCTAAAGAAAACCTAGCACACACACACTGATTAAACTAGGAAAAAAAAGACTGAGAAAAATTCACTTATCTATAACAAATTGCCAGGAGCTCGCAATCCAGCTGACACACTTTAGAGCGGCAAACTAGATCTGAGGTCATTTGGGGTTGGCAAGGGATTATGGGTGAGGGGAGGAGCTAGGAGCTCAGATCCATAGCTGTATAAATAGTTGCCGGCTCGGATCCGATATCGGATCCAAGACCCACAGGTTGCAGACAAATGAAGTCCCTACTCCAGATCTAACACTAACTCCATAACATATATACAATATTTACATAAATGCTTCCAAGTAACAAACTGAATTATACACAAAGAATATAAAAGTAGTTAAGATCAATTCGAGTAATAAAAAGTTGCTGTTACTAAATAAAAAGTTGCTAAATTCAAATACAAGATGTTACGCTAATACGATATTAAATACTTGTTCCCATATTTTTGGATTGTTAATATTTTTATTATGTTGGTTCAAAAGTAGTTTGTGAGCTACTATATGCCTTATTGCTAATACTCTAAAATTATTCCATGATGTTTTGGATGGGTCCAACCAATTAGTAGCTATGTATAGCTTCATTAATAAGAAAATATTGATTAATACAATACATTGAGATTTAGAAAGTTCTTTTGGGGGAATATGTAAAATCATGAATTCCCATGACAATGTTGAACTTTGGTAACCCATCTTCTGAAGTTGTATCTTAAGTGAGTTCCAAAGTTTGTATATGCATTTGCAATTCTAGAACACATGAAGAAGATCAGCAGATTGATCCTTGCAGTATGGACAAACTGGTGAATTTTTGGAATTAAATTTATGCAGGCTAAGGCGTGTATAATACGCATTATTCCATATCATCAACTGGGTATACATCAGTTTTTGAAGAGAAATAGATTTTATAGTCAAGTCGATTGCTTTTATCATATGACTGTCTTCTATCTCTGGCATTTTCTCTTTCCGATATTTTGACACAAGAGCTTTATCTTGGAATTTAAACTCCTTTATTAAATTATTTGCTGCTGTTATAAATTTAATATCCTGTTGGAGAGCTTGCCACAAAATCGAGCATTTAATTATATTCTCTTCTCTGGGTTTAAATTTTTTAAACTAACTCATAGAAAGTTCCCTAATTTGTCTTACAATAACGAAATAATTTTTAGGTAAATTTAATTCTTTTCTTATCTGATTAGCCGAGAGTTTAAGAAGTGTATAAATATCTATTAAAGTTAAGTTGATTATTAAGGGGAATTCTTTAAGATCAATTCATTTATTATTTAGTCTCAGATTAGGGTTTCTATGAAAACGTTGATAAGCCATCATATATTGAGCAAGATCTAATGATTGAAATAAAGTTTGTAGGGACGTTACATATAGTTTAATGTAATCCATTAACCCATATAGTTTCAAAGTTTCTTTACTTAAAAAGGGTATGGCTTTAGGATTAATATTCAAATGTAAAATATATTTATAATTCAGAACTACCCAAGTAGGAATCCATTTAGTGCTAGTTATATTATAATTAGCGATTCTTAGAAGCCTGTTTTAATTTACTATAAAATAGTAAGTTTCAAAATTTGGTAACTCCAATCCACCTCTATGCTTTGGAGTCATTAATTTTTCATACGAGATCCTTGTTTTCTTCGGCTCCCAAATAAATTTAGCTAATTCTTTGTGAATTCGTTTAAAAAATGTTTTTGAAATTACTACCTGAGCAGATCTGAAAATATATAATAATCGTGGTAATATATTCATTTTGATAACTGATACCTTTGATAATACTGGTAGTCGTAGATTCTTCCATCTCCCCAAATCAGATACTATTTGATCCCAAACTGTTTTAATATTGGTAACATAAAAATCCTTATCATCTGTAGCAAAGCCAATACCCAAGTATTTAACATTATCTTTACACATTATTTGTCCCACCAGAGGCAACAGTGAAATGGGTTTGGGAGTTCTCAATGGGAAAATACTAGGTTTTTTTAATTAATTTTATAGTTGGAAACTTCTGAAAAATTCTCTATCACTTTTAGTAACTTTTTAGTGTCCGAGACTGGAGTTGTACAATAAATATTCAGGTAGTCTGCGAACGCTGCCATTGATATTTTTGTTCCGTAAACTAGTGAGGCATTGTGGTATACATTCTGTTTAATGTATAGGAATAACGTTCAATGTATATATTAAATAATAAAGGCGAAAGAGGACAACCCTGACGTGTTCCATTTTTGATTGGTATTCTTTTAGAAAAATTTCTGTTTATATACAATGTGGTGTAAGGATTACTATACAGAATTTTTAATACTTCAACAAACTCATGAGATATATTAAAATATGGTAAAATTTCAAACAAAAAGTCCATCAACCCTGTCAAAAGCTTTCTGTGCATCAATTATAAGTGCATACATGTTAAGGTTCTTCTGTTTAGCATAAGCTATTAAAGTATGTAATGTAAGTGTATTATCACTAGTTTGTCCATTTGCCATAAAACCAGCCTGTTCCCTAGATACGATATGATGCATAATTTTTTTTAATCTATTAGCTATAATAGAGGTTAAAATTTTTATATCTACATTTATTAATGAAATTGGTCTATAACTGTCAGGGTTTTGAGAATCAGAATTAGGTTTAGGTATAAAAATAGTTTTTGAAGCATTGAGATGGGGATCATTAATTTTGCTCTTCATTATATAATTAAATACACGTGAGAGTATTTTGCCAAAGATTGTCAAATTTCTTATAGAATTCCACCGTAAATGTCCACTTTTTCAACATATCAGATTTTGATGCTGGTAACCACAGCCTGTTAAAGTATATGCACATGTTCATAGCAGAAAACAGAAAAAAAAATAAAAAAAGGCTTGGTTTGTGGTGAAGTACGAAATAATATACCCAAAGTGCACGAATAATAAAAGTATATGCAAGTGCTCCTTTAAAGTTGAAAGCTACCTAGCTCTGTTGGTGTAGAGGGATAAAGTACTTACTATGGCATAGGCAACCTAAGTTTGATTAGTGCTACACCTACTAAAACTGGTGTGGTGGAGGGGCGAAGAGGAGTAATGCAGCTCTGCCAGCGTCTTTTGGGGGGGGGGTGATATGCCCAGGGAGCACATTCCCATGGATAAATCTCTAGTAAAGAATGGAAAAGTACAGTTGTGTACACTTACCATAAATGTAGATGTTTGAGTGTATTCACTGTTGCAGTCATTACATTTGGGTTATCTGCTTGCAGGTAGCCCTCAGTCGGCCTGATTAACAAAGTCTTGGGCCCTGCATCAGTTGCTATCTCTTCTTCCATGACATTAGTTCATCAGGGGTATAAAACATGCAGCCGACATCATTTTTCTTGCCCCAGATGTCAAGTGCCCCCCTAATGGGAAGCAATCAAATATATAAATATACAAGGTTATACCTCAAACAAAAAAAAAAGCAAATACACCAAAAAACTTTTAAGCATTGAAAAGGAGAGAAGAGGTATAGTCAAATGAAGTCAGGGGGCTGGAGGGAGGGTAACCAGGACTGCAACAGTGAATACACTCTAACATCTTACATTTATGGTAAGTGTACACAACTGTACTATATTCTTCGTGTCACTACTGCAGTCATTACATTTGGGTAGATTCCCAAAGCGAAGGATGGGAGGAGGAATTTAGATAACATTAGGACCAGCTATAAGGCCCTGCAAAACTGCAGTGGCAAAGCCAGCTCTGGATTTAGAGAAAATTGGCAAATGGTAATGCTTGGTGAAAGTATGTACAGAACTCTAGGTAGCAGCTTCTAGGATGTCCCTGGTAGGTACGCCTCTGTGAAGGACTGTAGAGGTAGATGCAGCTCTGGTTGAGTGGGATCTGATCCCCTGTGGGATAGGTTTTCCATGGTGCTTATAGCAGAAGTGAATGCAATGACCTATCCATGTGGAGAAGGTTTGCTTTGAAACAGCCTTCCCCTCTGTCCCTGCAGCAAATGCCACCAGCAGTTGTTCAGATTTCCTTTGAGGTTTAGACCTGTCCAAGTAGAATCTAAGTTGTCTGTGCACATCTAAGGAATGCAGTATCCATTCCCCTTTGTTCTGTGGATTAGGAAAGAAGGTAGGCAAATGAATGGACTGATTAAAGGCCACACTGGATACCACCTTTAGCATGAAAGAGGGATTGGTCCTGAGGGACACCCTGTCAGCATGAATGATGATGAAAGGCTCCACTGCCATAAGGGCCTGTAATTCAGATACCCTTCTTGCTGAAGTGATGGCTAAAAGGGAAGCTGTTTTCCAAGAAAGGAATTTTAAATCTGCAGTAGCAGCTGGCTTGAAAGGAGGAAGGGTGAGTTTCTCCAATACAAAGTTAAGGTCCCAGGCTGGAGTTGGAGCTCTCCTGGGTGGTCTTAATTTTTTGGCCAATCTGAGGAACTGCTTGATCAGTGGAACAGAGAAGAGGGGAGGTTCTGTGTTATAATGAACTGAAATGGCTGAGGCATGAATTTTTATTGAGGAAAAAGACAGGCCCTTGTGAAGCATCTCAGTTAAGTATTGTAAAATCTGAGGTAAATTGGGCACTGCTGTGCTCATCCCTTGAGAGTGGTTCCAGGCACAGAATCTTTTCCATTTTTCAGCATATGATTTTCTAGTACTAGGCCTCCTTGCCTCTAAAATGACATCCATCACTGGTTTACTGAGGGATGGTAAAGGAGAGGTTAGATAATTAGCCAGGCTGCTAGGTTCAGTGTTTGAAGGTGAGGGTGCAGAATCTGGTTCTCCTGCTGAGACAGCAGGGTAGGAGTCTGAGGCAGGTGCCATGGGCCAACAGTGACACACTGCGCAGGAGGGGGTACCAGTGTTGGTGTGGTCAGGCTGGTGCAATCAAAATCATCCTTGGTTTGTCTTGTTTGATCTTTAATAGTACTTTGGAGAGCAGAGGCAGAGGAGGAAAGGCATAAACTGATAGGTTTTTCCAGCTGAAGGACAGAGCATCCACTTTCCAAGCTTGTCTGTGGGAGGCCTTGCACAAAATTTTCCAGCTGAAGGACAGAACATCCACTTTCCAAGCTTGTCTCTGGGGAGTCCTTGCACAAAATTTTTCCAATTGATAGTTCTGGGGGGAGGCAAACAGGTCTGTGCTCCCCCATTTGCTTGTCAATATGTTGAAAATCCTTGGTTCCAGTTTCCACTCGTGTGGGCCCATGAGGGTTCTGCTTTGTCCATCTGCCAGTGTATTTAGTTTTCCTGGCAAGAATTGAGCTTGTAGATGTACTTGGTAGGCTCAAGGCTGTGTTCCACAATGCCATGGCTAGTCTGCAGAGGAGGTAAGAATTTGTACCCCCCTGCTTGTTTACGTACTATACAACAGTGGTGTTGTCTGTCTTTACCATTAATTGTCCTGGAAGAATGTGGTCCTTGAAGGCTGTCAGAGCATTCTGTACAGCTAACATTTCTTTATGACTGCTGTGAAGGTGCATTTGACTTGGGTTCCATTTGCCCTGAATGCACATCCCTGTCAGGTGCACCCCCCCCCCATGCATAGTCTGATGTGTCTGTTAGGGTTTGGGTGGCAGGGGGTAGTGTGAATGGTAGTCCCTTGTTTTGGTGGCAGGCCTCTGCCCACCAAAGGAACTCTAGGCGTAGACAAGGAATGATAGGAATCACTGCTTCTAGATCCTGAGAATGTTGACACCATAGGCTTTTTAGATACCATTGTAGTTTCCTCATATGCAGTCTTGCATATGGAATTAGAAGAATGCAGGAAGCCATGAAATCCAAGGCTTGTAGTGTTTGCCTTGCAGATATAGCAGGATTTTTGTGAACACTTGTTTGAAGTAGGTTGTCAAGTGAATTTGTTTCTCTGGTGTGAGGAAAGCCATCTGGGAAGTTGTATTCAAGCTTGCTCCCAGGAATATAATTTGTTGACAGGCTACCAGGTGTGATTTTTTTTTCATTTATGTTGTACCCCAGACAAGTTAGCGCCCTCTGTACAAAAGCCAGATGTTTCAAAAGTATGTCCTGGTTTTCTGCCAGAATTAGACAATCGTCCAGGTATTGGTATATTTGAATATTTTGCAAAATGCAATGACTGGAGCTAGGCACTTTGTGAATACCCTGGGTGCAGTAGATAAACCGAAGGGCAGTGCAGAGAACTGATAGTGCATATAGCCTGCTTTGAAGTGTAGGTATCTTCTGCAAGATTCCCTGATTGGGATGTGCAGGTATGCTTCCTTGAAATTTAGTGTTGCCAACCAGGCATCTTTGCTTAGCATAGGAAGCAACTGCGGAAGAGTCAGCATCTTGAATTTTGGAATCACCAAAAAGGTGTTTAGAGTAGGCAGGTCCAGGATAGGATGCCATGAATTGTCTTTTCCGGGTACCAGGAAAAATCTAGAGTAGAAACCTTGTCCCTTTTTCTCTTCTGGTACCAACTGAATAGCCCCTATGCTTAAGAGAGAGAGTACTTGCTTTTGGGCCTCTGCCCACTGCTTTGGAGGTAGATCCGGCCAACTGCTTGGAGTTGGTGATGTGTGGAAGTGAAATCTGTATCCTTGGGACACTATATTTAAAACCCATTTGTCCTGGGTAATGAGTCCCCAGTTCTTTGCATGAAGTGCAATCTTTCCCCCCAAAGGGGCAGTCAGTTGAGAAGTGCTTGGAAGTTTTAAAAGAAGTCATTGAGACAGTCTACCATAGGGGGAGTTTCATTACTCCCAAATTTGGAAGTGGAGGCCCCCCACTGCTTAGTCCTGTGCGTCCCCTGGGACTGAAGTTTGGGTGCTCTGCTGGATCTGGGTTTGGACAGAGGAGGTCTGGAAGAGGCAGGAAAGGACCAATTCTTAGAAGGCCAATGCCTACTAAATCTTGGAGGTTGTACTTGTAAAAAGTCTTTAACAGTTTGCATAGATTTAGCTTTTTCCTCCTCCTTTTTAAGAACTTCTTCTGCCTTGTTGCCAAACAGGTGGCCCTGATTTAAGGGAGCATCCAGTAATTTTCCCTTTAACGATCTCACAAGGATTGCTCCTTAAGCAAAGCATGCCATCTAAGTACAGACCCAGTTACTGCAGCCCTGCAAGATGCCTCTAGTGAATCAAAACCACATTGCAATGCATGTTTACCAACTTGTTCAGCAGAATGCATAAAATCCTGTAAATCCTTATTTTCAGCATAATCAGGAATCAACATCATTTTCTGTTTAAGCAATCCAATAATATGCAGCTGATACTTTAACATATGAAACTGGCAATTCAAGGCTCTAATGGCTAAAGTTGCAGAAGTGTATACCTTCTTACCCCAGGCTCTGAAGTCTCTATCAGAGGGGGTAGGATTTTTAGCAGTAGTAGCTTTAATGCCCTTGGGTCCCTGTGAAATGGTTTCAGGATCCGCAGTAGGAGTTTTTGAAAAGGAACTTGTGAGAGTCAGAAACACTGTAATATCTATCAGGTTTTCTGGAAGCAGGAGGTAGAGTCAGGGGCCATGCTAGATTCCGAAAAAGCATCATCAACAATGTCCAGTACAGGAGGGATAGCTAAAGGCCTGTGCTGGGGCAGGAGTAAGAAATCCCTAAGCCTCTTTTTAGAATCAAGAGAAATCCTGACTTTCCCAACGAAAAAGCTCCCTGAGAGTATGCAAGGTTTCGCCAAAAGAGAAATCCCCTGAGGGGGAAGCAGAGGGAATACAGTCCCTCAGCATCAGAATCCTCATAGGTAGATAAGGGTAAATCCTGGTCATCACAGGAAACCGGGTCAGAAGTACCATAAGCAAACTCAGTCCTAGGTTTCTTAGAGGGGGAAGGTTGGCTTCCCCTGATTAAAGTAACAAGGTCTTCAGTCATTCTTATCATTTGTTCTTTAGGCATAGAGGCCTGACCATGCGGTCTGGGCATCAGTTTTCTAGGCATGGTTTGAGTTTTAGGCCTTGAAGAAGAAGATGGCGCCGGTTTAATATGCAAGTCAGTAGCCTGAATACACCCTCAGAAGCCGGTGCCTGCACAGCAGCTCCGGACCCATCCAAGGTAGAGACATCCGCAGGGTACACAGTTGAAGCATCTCGTGGCATACTAGACTCCGAATGGGTCTCAGTAGAGGCCGGCAAATCTGAAGTAGCAGGTATCAAGGGCTGCAAAAGCGCCTCACCGAGTACCGGCGAACTGGGCGGCCTGTCTCTGCTGGCTTACCGAAGACATATCAGGATAATTGAACCGAGCGCCAAAAAATTTATAAGCGCAAATATACCGACGACGGATAGTTTATGGTTTAAATAAGGCACAAAACAGACAGCAAGGTAGGTCGTGGTCAGGGCTTAAGGCAAGGAATACTGTACGAATGAAAATCTTTATGAGGTATTTGCTTTCCACAAGAAATGCAATTATTTACTTTTACTGACATCAATTTAGAGCAAGAAAAAGTTTCCCCAACGGGGTACTTAGCTTTTAGTTGAAGACTTCGGTTCCGAAACTCGAAAACAAAAATTTCAGGAGTCGGCTGACCGGCACTTGTGAACTGCTTCTGCTTCGGGCACCGCACAGCACTTGTGAACTGCTTCTGCTTCGGGCACCAAACGGCAAGAAAGACTGCTGTAATGATGTTGGCTGCATGTTTAATACCCCTGATGACCTGATGTCACGGAAGAAGAGACAGCAACCGACGCAGGACCCAAGACTTTGTTAATCAGGCCAACTGAGGGCTACCTGCAAGCAGATAACCCAAATGTAACGACTGCAACAGTGAAACACGAAGAACATCCCCGTGGGAGTGCTGGCTTCCAGGATCTGAGATTGTCCTGTGGGGTTACTCATCGACATCCTCTGTACACTACACTGAATACTGGCTATGTTACCAGATTAGGGTCACAAATGGCAGAAAAATAAATGAACATCTATTCACAACTGCCTAACTGATGACTCCTCTTAGCTGGCTCTTCTATCCTCTCTCTCCATTGTATTGGGAACAAATGGGCAAGATGAATGACAGATGGCCCAATGATTGGCAACAGTCAGTAGCAAAATATAAGAGTAAAAGTTAGCATCCTTGGCTACTCCTGAATATGCAACATTTACATTTCTTAACTGTTCCTGTAGCGTGTTGTACAAAAGGGTCAGACAAAGACTGTGTAATAAATAATCAATTCTGTAATGTAATAGGACAACAGATTTGAGCTGTCATTATAAAATGCTCAAAAAGGATACAAAAAAAAAACTTACAAGGCTTGAAGCTGAGGTATCAGCTAAGGTGAATAAAAGTTGTTAGAATAGTCTACTTTTCATTTTTCATTGTGTGGTAGACACACAATATACAGGAAAGTCATAAGAATTCTTTGATTAACATGAGTGGGTTAGTAACTGTGGCCTACTTATGTTTCATTGAGGAAATGGACAGTACTACACAAATTACTGAGAAAACCAGCCAAACCTGGGACTGAGCCATGAGCTGGTAACTCTGGTAAAAGAGGCGAGACTGACATGTTTAATATTAATGGATTTTACTCTGATGAGGGATGGTGCCATGGTGGGGCCATTCCTTTCCAAACTAAACAGAACATAATGCAGCAAAAGGTCTGAAAGGAAAATAAATTATTTTTGCTTAATTTATAAAGATACAAAAAAGGACAGTTTCACAATGTACTGCAGAAATTATGGAAGGATCGTAGAAAGATTGGGTAAATGGCTTAAACCTGGTAGATTAAATTCAACATAAAAATGCAAAATAATACACTTGGGGAGTAATAACATGTAATAGTAGCACAGAAATGAGAGAAAAGCAGTGGTAAGCATATAAGTATAGAGGCATTTATGGTACTCATTAAATTATCCTAAGTATAGCAAAGGGGTAAAGAATATATGAACAGTAGTGGCATGCACAGGAAAAGGCATCATAGGTTTATAGGCATTTACCTGGCTATCATCCCATGAGCCATTTAAAGCCTAGCTTATTTTATCCCAAATTTACCAGAATACTGCGGACATGTGTAAATATCCCAAGGAATTTTATGGTCAGGATCATGTGTTCACAGGCTGCCCATGTACACTTGGGGATGAGCTTTTCTTCACATGGCTTGATAGCCTGTTCCAGACAACGGCTAATCTTTGAGACATGTACTTATCTCTCCAACATTTCCTGTTTATGTCAAACAAGGTTTAAGCCCTTAGAATGGGTATTTCTGATACTATTTCTTTTGCTTATGAGCAACAAATCCATCAGTGTATTAGAGGATGTACTGAAGTCTAGGTACAGACCACACCACACCAGTCTATAAGAGACTGAGTACAGGGCTAGGGCTTTGAGAGTCTGCATAGGGACTTGTATACTTCCGGCATACTTTTGGTGAAGAAAGTACAGTTGTGTAAAATCTTACCATAACGGTAGATGTCCCTCTCTTCAATGCTGAAGTATCTTTTACAACAGGGATTCCCTGCCAAGGACGGCCTGAAATCTGGGTAGTATACCAAAGCCTTTAGGTTGCTCCTTGCATAGCACAGGGCATACAGGTGACATCCAGACGTACCATCCTCAGAACTTCTTTGCTGCCAGTTCGAACATGATCGCCTGACCATCACTCTGAATGCACGTTCTGCTGCTGGTTTACCAAGCCGTTGCAGATAAGTGCACCATTGGGGTTCTTTACTTATCTTTCTTTTAATATTGCTTGTGGGGTTTCATGTAATCCAAGAAGGGTAAATGCCAGTGTGGGAGACGGATTCCCCATAAAGACCACCATGAACAGTGTCTGTTTTGCCTTGGTGCCTCGCACGACCATACATCCTGTTCTGTCAGGCCTTTGTACCCAAAACCCATCGTAGTAGACTTTCTTCCTTGACGTTCGGTTTTGAAAACCAGCATCTTAAATGTCTTGCGAAAGACAGGATGGAGGGAACTTCCCACTCCGAGGGACAGCCATCCATGAAGAAGGCCAAGAAGCTTAGGCTGGAATCTTCTGCTGTTCAGCCTCCACCAGATGTCTCTCCCGAAGAGAGTGAATGCCCGGAGGTTTATTCAGCTTTACTGTTGGATTCCTCTGTTGCAACCGGGTTGGAGGCCAGTGGGGCTCCAACTTTAACCATATCTGAGGTGGTACTGCATACATCCATTTTGGATCTTCAGGGGGAACCACGGCTAATTATCTCTAAGGGGCCTAGGGGTGTTCCTCAAATATTAGTCAGAGAAGAAGTCCCTACTATCATTATTGCATGCCATCCCTGGGTCAAAGCCTTCCAGATTTTACAAGACAGATGTCCCACTTGAAAAAAAAAATACAAGAGACTAATCATATTACTCCTGTTCCTAAGGATCCACAGAGTGAATGGCAAGCCTTCACTTAGGGCTTGCTTAGTGCTTTGATAGCACTGAAACCTCCTCAGGGAGGTTTCTGTTCCAGCCCCCCCCCCCCGGTCCACTACTCCCCTAAAAAGACCCAGGGAACAGGATTCCACTAAGAAGGAGCTGGATTCGGATGAGGAATCCCTTGCTTACTCTTCTCAGATGTCCTCTCGCATGGACTATGGATCAGAGGAAGAGGAATCTACCAGTCCTGATACTCCCTATCAAGAGATTTCTTTTGGGGACAATATCTCCAGAATGATGGAGTTATTTAAAAAGGGATTGTGCTCAGTTTTCTGAGGTATATAAAATATATTATGAGTTGCTGCATATGGACTCTCCTAAACCTTCTGCTGTTCCTCCAGTTTTGGCTGCCTTGTTGGATGTATTTTCCAATGTTCTAAAGCTCCAGACTCTCCCTGTTCCCAAGAAATCTTGATAGATTCTATAGGGTGCCTGGGGACTGTAAATGTTTGTACAACTGTCCTTCTGCTGACCCCTTGGTGGTGTCTAACTTCTGACAAGCCCTCTCAGTTGCTTCCTTCTCTCAAGTTACGATGGCAGGACCAAGGAAAGGTTAGGCAAGAAGGTTTATACCCCTGCTACTTTGGCTTTTAGGGCTATCAGACCCATATTTCCAGGTATTTGCTGGTTCTCCTATCCCAGGCATGCCAGGGTATTTCTGATCTTCCAGTCTCTGAGGGTAAAACTTCTGTTCTTTCCCTGTTAGGGACTTCCCCTAGGCGGTTCATCATTCCTCATCTGTAGTTATGATGCAGCAGATGCTTATTGTAGGGCTGCTGCTTTTGGGTCAGTTATGAGGAGGTATTCTTGAATTTGGCTTCAGCCTTTACCTGATGATATTAAGGCTAAGTTGATGGATGCCCCTCTTGATGATAAACAGTTGTTTGATGAAGCTGTTGTTGCTATTTTTAAGTCCCTTCAGGATAAGGGCATAGGTTTTACAGGAACTTAAATGTGTTTGTTTCTCCTGTGCCTAAACTTCAAAGAAACTAGCCCAATAAGCCAGCCTTTGTTCGGAGGCAGTCCCACCCTAATCCTAACAATAAAAAGGGTGGCAAGCGGGCTTCTCCTGCTAAAGTTACTCAAAGACTTCTGTGTCTCAAAAGTCTCCTTTTCCAGAAAAAAACAGGTGTTGTTTGACTATCCCATTCTTCCCAGCCACTTTCCTCTTTCCCTTTGCCTCACTCCCTCATATCCTGTTTGGCTACAGATTACTCAAGATGCCTGGGTCCTGTCCATTACTTGCCAAGGGTATTTCATGGTTTAGAAATCCCCTCTACTTTTTATGGGTATTCCTCAGCTCCCTCAGGAACAACACTCCTTTTTTAGAGGTGCTTTAGGACTTTTTGACACTGGGTAACATTCAAGAGGTGCCTGTGTCCCAAAGTGGGAGGGGAATTTACTCCAGGATGTTTCTAGTACCGGGAAAAGAGGGTACTTTAAGACCAGTTCTAGACCTCTCTCATCTAAGCAGTTTTCTTAAGGTGCTCTCCTTTCAAATGTTTTAGCTTCAGACTTTGTTCCCTCTTTTGCTTCCTCAGGCTTATAAGGCACCTCTGAATCTCAAGGATGCTTATGTCCATATCCTGGATCCATCCCCTTTTCAGGAAGTTTTTACATTTCTCTGTTGCTTCCTGGCATTTTCAGTGCTCTGCTTTGCCCTTTGGCCTTTCTACTGCTCCAACAGTATTCAGCAAATACCTCACGCCAGATTGCTTTTTGCAGGATTCAGGAGATCCAAATATTTCTTACTAAGAAAACCTTCTATTTCAGGCATGCTCTCCAGAGAGCCTGTTGCAAAATATTCACTTTGACATTCTTCTTCTGCAAAGCCTGGGGTGCGAAATAAACTTCAAAAAGTATTTTCTGACTCTTCCTCAGGGCCATGGTTTTCTGGGATGCAGGATACAGACCATGCCTATGTTGGAATCCCTGTTTCCCCCAAGGCCTTTAACATTCATTTCCATCTTCCAAACTCTTTTTCCTCTGGCCTCTATAACAGCCACAGAATTTCTGAGAGCTCTGGGATTCATGGCACCCACCATCCCTATACTCCCTCTGGCCAAACTCCACATGAAAATGCTTCAGTGGTTTCTGAAGTCAGTTTGGCTTCAAAATGCACATCCCTTAGAATTTATATTTATTCTTCTACCCTGCCTCAAGAAGGAACTTCACTGGTGGATCCAGCAATTGTCTCTAAATCCAGAACTCCATTTTCACTCCCCCTCTTCCCTCTCAGGAGCTGTTCACAGATGCTTCAGACGCGGGATGGGGAGCAGCTTTTGGCTCCATAAAGGTGCAGGGGGTGTGGTTGGCTCTTCAACAGAAACAGCACATCAGTGTCAAAGAAATGAGAGCTCTTTTGCTGGTGCTTCGGGCTTTTCATCCTCTTCTCCCGAGGATCTCTCAAGGTATTTACAGATAATACCATAGTGATGTTGTATATAAACAAACAAACAAGAGGGGACAAGATCTTATTTGCTGATTTGCACTCAAGTATGGGATCGTGCTATCCAGTATCAAGTGACTGTCCAGGAAGTTCACATTCCCTCAGGTCAAAACGTTGTGGCATACACTATGAGCACGTCCTTAACTCAGTCCCATGAATGGATGCTTCACAGAGATGTATTTCTGGACACTGTCCACCAGTGGGATACTCCTCAAATAGATATTTTTACCTCCCCTTTGAACAGACAACTTCCTCTATTTTGTGCCAGAGTCCAGGTCCTCTGATTTGGAAGGTGGATGCCCTATCTTTTTCTTGGAAGGGGATGTTCCTTTACGCTTTCCCACCTCTTCCTTCGTTGCAAAATTCCTGTTCAAAGTTCAACAGGATAGTCCCAAAATCTTGCTGGTGACTCCCTTTTGCCGAGACAGCAGCACAGGTTTCTTCTTCTGTATTTTGCCAACGGCGTTCATCACAAGTTACCTCATAGGGTGGATCTACTTGCACAAGACAAGGGATCTCGCATCCATCCCCACCTGTCTACTCTTCAACCGACACTGTGGATGATAGGATTTTGATTCCACATAGACACTTTTTCTGAGGACGTGCTTAGTGTCCTGCAGGAGGCTAGGAAACCTACCTTTTCCAAATGGAAGAGGTTTTCTGTTTGGTATCTTCCTCATAATTTGGATCCACTTTCTGTGGATGTTCCTTTAGTTCTCTCTTATCTGTGTGAACTGCTCAATGCTGGATTGGCTTACTTGTTTGTTAAAGCCCACTTATAAGATGCCTCTGCTTGCCTGCCTTTATCTCCTCGTTTAGCATCTAGATTTGAAGCTAAATAATTCCTCAAAGGTGTCCTTTACATCAGGCCTCCCAGGTGGCCTGTTCCTCCTCCCTAAGATCTTAATTTTGTTTTGGAAAAATTGATTCAGGCCCCTTTTGAGACTACAGCTTAAACTTCTTTGCTGCATTGCTGTTGGAAGACTGTACTTTTGTTAGCCCTTACTTCTGCCAGACAGGTTTCTGAGCTTCAAGCCCTTATGGCCTGTCGTCCTCTTTTTTTTTTTTTTTGGTGTGTCATAAGGACAGGGTGTCCCTTGCATATTAATCCTTGTATGCCCATGGTGGTGAATGATTTGTTCTTGAATCAGTATATTCATTTGCCAACTTTTTTCCCCTTCTCTGCAATCTGCCAGTGAGAAGGCGCTGCACATGTTGGATGTGCATAGATAACTCAGATTGCATTTGGATAAGGCTAAAGACTATTAGGAAATCTGATCAACTTTTTGTCTCCTTTCATCCTAGGTCATTAGGATTAGCTGCATCCAAGCAATCTATTTCTTCTTGGATTTCTAGAACCATTTCTTTTTGTTATTCCTTTCACCACTGTTTGTGCTTATATTATTGTTATATTACCTGTTTTCTCTGTTTTTCTGAGCTTAATTTGTTGACTGCACTTCTTAGCTAAAGTTTTGCTTATAAGTTAACCAACAGGCTAATACACTCAAGTGTACTAGCCTTTGATAGCATTTAGTCGAAAAACCAAGCATTTACTGTATTTTCTGTCTGTGTGTGTAAAAAAACTAAAAAAAAAAACAAAAAAATACTTCTGCTTTCCTAACTTTCCTAGCTAGTTGTTCCAGTGATCAGATTTGCTGATCCCTGGGCTTTGTATTTGGTTCCTGTGTTCCTCCATTTTCTTGTGTGGCCAGAGGGAAGTTTCTTTACTCACCAGTGAGAGTGGGGAGTACTGAGCACTGAGCTGCCTGTTTGTCCTCAGAGGAGTGGTTAGAGACAGCAACTGGTACTTCATTGGCCATTTTGGGTCATTTCCTGTTTTTTCCAGCCCCCTGCTATAAAGCATGCTTTAGCGCGGAGTTGCCACAGGAGCACACAAGAGCAGCGGCGGTTAATCAAGGTTAAACTATTCGGGCTACCTAAAGTCCACTCTTCAAATTTTCCCTTAAAACAGCCTTCCCTGAACTGTACTGCTGATCTAACCAGCGTATTCTATATCTAAAAAGCTCAGCTCTACTTGATTCCTAAGTAGAATATTCTCTATCTGTAAAGCCTAGCACTTGCTCCTAAAGTACTTTTTACTTGATATAGCACTTTTATTATACATAGTACCCCACCAGCCAAAAACCCCATTCGATCACCCACATCCCCCGGAGTCTTTTGAAGTCCTTGTCTATTCCTTCTAGCATGTCGAGGGATCAGTTGCTAGTGTCCTCTCCTGCTCAGCTGGTGAATCTGGGAATATTGAGGCAATGTTACAATTGTCTCATGTACACGGACAACCCTCTCCTTCTCCCACAAAACACAAATACATGCGAGAGATGCAACTATATAGCCAAACTGGAGGCTGAGCTCTCTCAACATAGGACTGGTAAGACCAGACAGGAGGAGAAGGTAACCACACACACCACAAACCCAGTCTCACATAGTACTATCACAACTTCAAATCATACACAAATACACAAAGACATATTCAGAGGCTCTGATCAAAAATCTACCAAAACAGCAGAGGCCACCAAAGCAGACACCCAAACAACTGCCACCTCAGGACACAACACATGCAACACATAGACCACATAGTCAGTGTGCCAAACAGTCACAGCCCTTAAGACCAAACACAATGCCAGACACACTCATCATTGGTGACTCCATAGTCAGACACACTGACATCCCGCTCACCAGATTGAACAAGGAAAAGGTCACAGTAAGCTGCCTGTCGGGCGCTAGAATCCGCCACATAACGCAAGCACTCAGGTCTCTCAACAGCAGGTACAAGTACGACTCTGTCATTGTCCATGCTGGTGTGAACGACCCGAGACATACCTCCTTGGACTACATGAAAAGAGACAGAGGAGCTCTCTGATTATGTAGCCCAGGCAGGTATGACCCTGACCCTGAGCAGTATCCTACCTTCACCAAGAATGATGCCACAATACAGAGACAAGATGATCAGCTTTAATAATTGGCTTAAACTCTGGTGTCATTCAAAGGGGATCCAATGTCTGTCTGCCTGGGATGACATGCTGGACAAGCCACGCTGCTTCGCAAGGGACGGCTTGCACCTGTCACCCCTGGGCTTCTGGATATTGGCAAAGGCTCTTGCCACCCCCATAGTGCCTTTTTTAGGCAAGGCTCAAATTCTAAACCTACCACCCTAGAACACAAAAGGAAAAAACTAAGGGTAATGCTGCTCAATGCCAGAAGTCTCAACCTCAAGATGCACGCACTCGAGGCCCTTCTCAGTATGGAGAACATCGATGTCTGTGCTGTGACTGAAACCTGGTTCAAGGCTCCCGAGAGCACCCTGGCACTATCAGGCTTTACCTCATATCATGCGTTCCGCCCCAAAATCCGGACAACACCAAGAAAGGAGGGTGTCTATATTCATCAAGAACACCCACACCTCAAGGTTGGTGGCAACGCACGATGCATCGGAGACCATCCAGGTGCAATTAACCATAGGCAAGACTGCTCTGCAATTTGTAGCATGTTACAGGCCACCCTCTCAATCTCAGGAACCTCACATAGCTTTCCTGAAAACACTGGAGGATAAATGTATCTCCAAACACCATCATACTAGGTGATTTCAACTACCCGAATATAGACTGGGATCACTACTCAAGCCCCAACAATCTAGCCCAAAGGTTCCTAGAGTTCATAAACTCAAATGCCATGGAACAACTAGTCACCATTCCCACAAGAGGAGATAACATACTAGATCTCATCATCACGAACATGGGGTCACAATGTTCAACACCGAAGTATACCCTTCACTGGTGACATCAGACCATAAACTAATCTCACTGGAAGTCCACATCCGCCCCCACCTGAGATAAAAAAGACCACAGTGAAGAACTTCTCAAAAGGCGACTTTACACTTCTAAAGGCTAGTGTGGTCTCTTTTAAGGCCCCCGAGACTGGAAACCATTACTCAAGCCGCTGAATCACTTACAAATGCCTTCTACCAGCACCTACAGGACTGCATGGATCAGGCAATCCCAAACAAAACAAAGACCCTTTGTACCAAAGGCAAGCATCCAGTTTGGTGGACCCCAGCCATAAACAAGCTCTACAACAAAAGGAGGAAGCTACTACAAGATAGAGCAAAATCCTTAAAAGGGAAAACACCCTTGATCATTATAAGTAAAAAATTAAGATCTCTCATAAAATCATCCAAGGCAAATTTTGAGAGAAAAGTCGCTAAGGACTCAAAGGACAATCATAAGGCCTTCTTTAGCTATGTTAGAAACCTGGGAGGAAACTCCCAGATATGCTTAGAATTAGTTCAAAATGATGTAAAAATTACTGAACCTACAGACATTGCCAACATACTGGCTGACAGGTTCAGTGCAAACTTCTCCCCCCCAAAAGGTGAGATTATCTATACCAGAGAATTATAGCCCCCCAAACATCTCTAACGCCCAGGTGAGAACTGCTCTCTCCAAGGCAAAAAACACAGCATCCATGGGACCAGATGGTGTCCCCGGATGTGTGCTCCACGAACTCAATGAGGAATTAAACCCGCAGTTAGGGCAGCTGTTTAATCTTAGCCTCACCTCAGGATACGTGCCTAAGGAGTGGCGTACGGCAACTGTGGTCCCACTTCACAAAGGAGGTGCCTCCACCGACCCGGGAAATTACCGTCCCATCAGCTTGACAAGCTTGATCTGCAAAGCTATGGAGAGGATCATAATGGAACTCATAAATAAAGACATAGGAGACTTGCAGACTTTGGATCTGACCCAGTTTGGCTTTGTCAAGGGCAGATCATGCCTTTTAAACCTGGTGGACTTTTTCGAAACAGTCACCAAGGCCATTGATGAGGGAAAGGCAGTCCACACAGCCTACCTCGACCTGGCAAAGGCTTTCGACACAATACCCCACTCAGGTATCATTGAAAAACTCATCAGCTTAAATGTAAACCCATACGTCACAAGATGGGTTGCAAATTGGCTAAGTGACAGAACTCCCAGGGTCAGAGTTGCTGGCGCCATGTCAGACTCAAAGCCTGTCACAAGTGGTGTCCCACAGGGCTCAGTCCTGGGCCCTCCTGTTCGGCATCTACTTTTCAGAAGTACAAGCAAACACAGGAGGATTATGGCTGACAAAATTTGCAGATGACTGCAAACTGGGCGCCATAGTTGAGAACACATCTGACACAGATATCCTTTAGAAGGGTCTTATAGAAATGGAAAACTGGTGCCTGAACCATGGCCTAAAGTTAAACGCCAAAAAATGCATAGTCATACCCTTCGGGAAAAACAAGGTTACCCCTAGCTACCATATAGGCGGCAACCCACTAAGCACAGAAGAGGTTATCAGGGATCTGGGTACCCAGGTTGACAGTAACCTTTCATTTGATACTCACGTTGCCAAAGTAGTTAGGAAGACCTTCTACATTGCCCACCTAATCATGAAGGGATTCACATCTAGATCAAGGGAAGTCATCGTACACTGTACTCATCACTCATCAGGCCAATGATGGAGTACAATGCCCCATTCGGAATGTATCTGACACGACACCTGCAGCAACTGGAAAGGCCCCAAAAGTTCCTCACCAAAAGGATAAAGGGTCTCAAAAATATGTCCTATGCTGCCCGACTGAAGGAACTTCAGCTCTACTCAGTCGCTTACCGTCTGCTCAGAGGTGACCTGTGCCTGACATACAAGGCCATGTCCAACCCAGAATTGATGAACATGCTTCACCTCAAAAAATCTAGATCCCCCAAAACTACAAGGGCGGGAGACTTAAACCTTGACACGGTTATTAATAGGACGTGCTGGAGGGACAGATTCATCACCCAGAGACTCCCTATGCTGTGGAACAAAATCCCGGTACATGTGAGGCAGAGCACCTCGCTGGCTTTGTTCAAGAGAAATCTTGACCAATGGATGGGAGATCGCAGATATACCCCAGGGATTATCTCAGTGTCACTGCTTGACAGAGGCACAGCAAAATAATTGGCATAGTATCCTCCAAACTAAAGGGGTGGCGAAAGCCACAAAACTCTGGCTAGGCTTATAAATGCCCTTGGGCAGATAGCCTAGTATGAACCTATGAACCTATGGTAATTGCCTTCCTTCCTCCTTCTGTTATGGTTCATTCTGCTGGATCTGTGGCTTCTTCTGGTGCTTTTTTCAAGGGTTTGGATACTAACTCTATTCTTGAGACAGCTACCTGGACTTCTGTGAATACATTTCTAAGCACTACAAGATGAATGGAATTTTCAGAGCTACAGCTGGTTTTGCTAGGGGCACCCTTTATGGCTTTCTTGAGAACTCTGCTGGTCCTTCCTCCTCCCTCCCTTCTTCCTGAGCTCTGGCACTCTCCCTATTGTAAAGAATGCTGCAACAGTGAAACGAAAAGAGACACTACAGCTGTGTAAAATCTTACCATAACAGTAGATATCCTTCTCTTCACTGTTGCAGTATTTACTCACTCTCCCTGCCCCCTGGTCCATTTTACCTCTCTTTACCTTGGACTGGCATTCCTATTGGGGATCTCCATTCTGCATGTCACCTTTACGCTATATGCTACACATGGAGCACAAGTGTGATGTACGGCATACCTTAAAGCAACCTAAAGGCTTTAATATACTGGCTGGATGTTGGGCCACCTTTGGCAGGGTATCCCTATTGTAAAGAATACTGCAACAGTGAAATGGAAGGACATCTTCTGTGGTCTCTCAAGCTGTTTCAAGTGCCTGGTCAAGTACATGTCAAAGGGTGCATTCTACTCAATGACTTGTCTGATGACAGCCAAGTACAGAGGAACAATGGACCTTCTTGGACATGAATGCCATGCCCTTTCTTACAAGTTGTGCAATGAAGGACGTTATTCTCATCACACTGGACACATGGTGTCAAAGGTCAGATTACTGTCAACATGCTTTCCCAGATCCCTGACCACTTGGTCTACTTTAGGGGTGAATTATCTTTGTGGTAACTTCCAAGGGTGGCTGTCTTTACAAAGGTACTATTATGCATTTTTAGTCCATGGCTCTAATACCAACAGTTTGCTTGCTTCAGGCCTCTTGAGGGGTATCGGAGTCTTTAGGGGATTCAATGCCCACACCTAGTTTGCAGCTGTCTGAAAACTTGTCAGCCAGAGTCCCTTGACATTTTCCTTGACTTCAAAGAAATAGATGCCAAAAAGGAGAGACCCCAGCACTGATCCCTGTGGGAATCCATTAGTGACTGGCCTCTTTGTGAAGGTAGATTCCCCTATCCTAACTTCTTGTCTTCTATCAGTGAGCCAGCTGGCTATCCACCAAGTGGCATGGATTAACGCCTAATTTTGTAAGTTTATCTACAATGCTTGAATGAGATATTTTGTCAAATGCCTTGCCAGGTCAAGTTAGGCAGTATGCACTGTTTTGCTGTCATCCATAGCTTTAATGACCTTCTCAAAGAAGTCCATCAGGTTAAGTAGGCATGGCCTGCTTTTGCCAAAACTGAACTGGGTAGGGTCAAGTATCTGTAGATTTTCTATGTCATTGTTTATCAGACCCATGATAATTCTTTCCATGGCCTTACATACGAGACTAGTCAGACTCCTGCATCTGTAGTTCTCTGGATCCACAGAAGGCCTCCTGTGTGTACAGGGATAACCACTGCAGTCCTCCACTCTTGTGGCAGTGGCACACAAAGCCTGCCTGGAATCTATGGTTAAATAGGGATTCTAGTGGGTCTGACCGATCATGTTTCATGCTATTCAGCAAGCATCCAAGAAAATTGCCAGGGTCCATCACAGCAGTGCTCTTGGCCTTAGAAAGGATAGTGAGGATCTGCTCCCTGGTGATGGTTGGTAAGGGTACTGACTGGGGGGATGGGGGTAAAATTGTAGTTAATTTATTGACCAGCAGATTTGCTATATCCTCTGGCTCTGTATAGATGGTTCCATTAACCATTAGTTCATCACATTGTTAGGCATTGCCTTTAAGGTTGTGAACATTACTGAAGAAACCTTGCGGTTGTTCTTAACTTGGGAGGCTAATTTTTTTTCTCAAATTTGGCTTTGGTGGACTTGTTAGTCCCTTGAATTGCTTGTTCAGATTGATGAGGGGGTTTACCTTGCTGAGCAATGCCATTCCTATTTTTGGACATGATTTTCTTTTTTTGTTATACAACCTATTTATTCTGGTATTCCACCATGGGGCTTGTTTTGGAAGTTGCCCTATGTTTATTTTGGGTTGTTACAATTGGGTCTACACAGTTATTTACATAATTGCATAGAGTTTATGCAAACAATTCCAAACAAGAATTCGCTTTTTTTGGGGGGGGGGGGTGCTAGGGATTTTGCTAGACTGTCACTTAGTGGAGATAGTTAGCCTTGGAATATTTTTCAATGAAAAGGCAAGCAATCATTCTGACATTCTGGAACCTCCCAGACTTTGAGAGACCTTCTCTTTGTTTTTTGAGCCTCCTTGTCATTGCTTTTTAAATCCTGTTTGTTGGCACTTTGTTGCTTGAACTAAAAAATTCTTTGGGCTTTTCCCAGTTAGGGGTTGTCACAGCGGATCACCGGTTTGCTATTGATTGGCAGTGGATTTTTACGGTGTCAAGTTGCCAGCCCGGCGCCCAACCTTCAAAGAAGGCACACACACATGCACCTACCTACATGTCTTTAAAGTTTACTCAGCCACAGGGAGGACATGCAGACTCCGCACAGAAGGCACTCCAGCTGAGAATCACCTTGCACCTTGTTGCCTGAACTAATTTTAGAAAAAAGGAATCTGAGCTGGAAGGAAAATTATTTGCTTTAAAATAAAAAGGAAGGTTGGAAAATTTGAGTCACTTCCTGAATCAACTTTCACCTTCTCATCAAATCTTTTAAGCACCTTAGATGAAAAAGAGCCAAAAAGAACTTCCTTGTCCAGGGGAGAATCTAAAATTTCAGTTTTAACATGTTCAAGAATGTTTTGCAAATGTAACAAAGCAAACCTTCTCATGACTGAGTGAAAAGCAACAAATCTGGAGACTGTGTCAGTAGCAACGTTAGGGCATGTTTAATTACACGAGAAGCAGATAAAAAAGAGGCAATGAAATCATTTTCCAACTCAGAAGAGGGAAGGTTAACAGTTAACTTTTTCAAGTTCTCAAAATACTGACGTAAACATGTCAGCCTGGCTAATTTAATTTTCTGAATGTTTAAGTGACAGAAAAATAAACTTTCTTCCCATATCTTTTAAAAGTGTTCCCATTCTTGTTAGACAGAATGAGACTGGCATTAGCAATTTGTTTAGCAGACGCAGTTTTAGATATGGAAATGACTACAGGGTCTACTTTAGGATTAGAAAACAAATATTTGTGAATCTGATGTTCTCCGTAAAACTTATCAGACTTCCAAGGGTCAGAAAGTTGACTGTCAGGGTAAACTACAAACAGTGAGGAAATTCCTGAGAAGCCACAAAATAACATCCAGAGAAGGCACTCCAGTCAAGTAAAAAAGAAGTTATGTGCTTACCATAACATTCCACGTGTGTTATCCATCGCAGCCTTCATTCTTACAAGGTTGGGTTCGGATGTGATCCTCTGATTTGTCTCGGCCTTATTTACAAGCTTGAGGCTCTCTGCCAGCTCATGGCTAAATCCCTATCCTAGCATGCACCAGGACCATCCCCAGATCTTGTTTGCCCTAAAAGTAACATTATAAGCACTTCTTGGAAGGAGTCAGATGCTGCTGAAGAAGGAAAGAGAACATGGTAACCAATTTGTATAGACCCAGTCTTCTAGGAATAGGAAGAGGGAAGGGAGAAAGGAGGGTAGGATGCAAGAATGAAGGAGATGGACAACACACATGGAACATTATGGTGAGTACATCTTTATGGGATGTTGCCCTATCTCACCTTCATTCTTACTAGGTTGGGACAGCGCCCCTAGCACATTGATTCTTGGGTGGCTCAGAGGAGAATATTCCTCAGAACCATGGCTCCAAAGGAGGGTCTACTCCTGGAGGCCAAATCAACTCTGCAATAAGTGATAAAGGTATGTGGTTTTGTCCATGTTGCTACAGCACAAATTGTATCAATTGGTAGTTTGGCCAAAAATTCTGAAGAAGTTGCAATGGCTCTTGTGGAATGGGCGTTAACTTTTTTTGGAAGTTCTTTATTTTGAGAGCTGTAAATAAAAGTTATGCAGTCTGATAGCCATTTGGAAAGTGTAACTTTAGAGAGAGGGGATCATTTCTTAGAATCTGAAAAGGAAACACAACTGATCAGATTTTCAGAATTCTGTTATCCTATGTAGGTAGAAATGCAGTTGTCTATGTACGTCAAGTTGATGCAACATGTACTCTGTCTTGTTCTCAAATTTTGGGAAGAAGACTGGTAATTCTATACTTTGGTTTAAATTGGTCTCTGAAACCACTTTAGATAAGGAGGAGGAGTTTGTTCATAAGGAAACACTGTCTTTAAGGAAAAGCAAATATTGGGGCTTTATGGACAATACTTGCAACTGACACCACTCTGGCAAATGTGATTTCAACCAATAAAAAAGATTTCCAAGTCAAAAACATTCATTCGCAAGATGATGCTGGTTCAAAATGGGGCAAACTTATATGGGATAGAAGAAAATTTAGGTCCCATGGTGCTGGAGGGTCTCTGAAAGGATGTCTTAATAACACACTACCTTAGAGGAAGGCACTACGCTGTTTATGAGACATTATGTTGGATCCAGAGTCTCCCACATGAAAATTGGAAATCGCTGCTAACTGAACTCCAACAGTGGCTGCAGCTGCACTGTCGTTATAAAGCTTTGCTAGGAAGTTCAGGATAAAGGTAATAGGAGCCGAAAAGGAATCAACATGGCTATTGTCAGCCCATAGGCAGAATCTCTGCCATTTGCTCTTATGAATCTTCCTCGTTAATACCTTATGGGAAGAGATAAGGATGTGTTTAATTTGAGATGAAAGGGTTGGAAACCTGGCTATTGCTGGAATTGGAGCAGCCATGCTGTCAGTTTGAGGGTTTGAAGTGATGGGTGTAGAGTTCCTGACAATTGAATCAGGAGGTCTGGAACTGGGTCCAGAATCCAAGGCTCTTCCCAAAGATGAGGCCACAGGAAGGGGAACCAAATTTGACAAGGCCAGTATGGAGTGATGAGTATCAACTGACTTCCCAAAGAAGTGGCTTTCTGAAGGAGTTTGTGAATTAGAAGAGAGAAAAGAAAAGCACAGAGGAGACCCAGGACCCAATCGTGAATGACTGCATCCCTTGATGACTCCCCCGGAGGGAGGATGAGGGCAAAGTAGCTGCTGCATTTGGCACTCACAGATGTCGCAAAGAGGTCGCAGCAAGGCTGGCCCCATTTCTGGAACATTTCTTCTACTACTTCCTGTTTCAGAGACCACTCGTGAGGCATCAAAATTGTTCTGCTCAGTTTGTCCGCTATCATGTTGATTTTCCCGGGGTGTGCATTACTAGCAGAAGAGGTTGCCCATTGACATACTCTCAGGGCCTTTTAACAAAGGGGGTAAGAGCTGGTTCCTCCTTGTTTGTTTATATACCATACAACTGACATGTTGTCTGTCTGGATAGCAATGGTTCCTAGAGGGAGAGAGCCTTGGAGTGCTTGCAACACTAAAAGTACTGCTCTCATCTCTAGGACACTGATGTGCAAATGGACCTTGTGAACCTGCCAGGTCCCTTAGACAGTCTTTCCCAGATATTGCCCCCCCTACCCTGAGAGGAGTCTGTGGACACCATGGTTACAGGCTGTGAAAAGACAAACTGTCAGCCTAGAGTTACTTGAGAGGACTGTAGCCACCAATCTTGCTTGCAAGTTTTTGTTATGAATATTTTCTGGGACATTGGTAGCTCTTGCACTGACCACCAAGTGAACAGCAACCACTGAAGAATCCTCATGCGTAGACATAAGAGGGGAATCAAAACTATCGCTGCTGCCATGACCCCTAGAGCTTTGAGGACCATCTTTGCTTGGGTTTTCTTTCTTCTTAGAAGATGTATCACGTGGTACCTTAAGGACTGTATCCTTTCTGGTGGAAGTCTCGCCATCATGGAGTCTAATTCTGCTTGAGAAGGCTCTAAGGAGGATTTTTTGTAGTTTATCGCAATCCCCAGGTGGGAGCAGAGTTGCAAGGTTGTACTCCTGGTTTTGATTAGCCGATGCCTGGTTGTGGCCAGTCGTCGAAATATGGAAACACCCAGAATCCTAGTCGTTTCAAGTGAGCCACTACTACTGCCATACACTTGGTGAACACTCTGGGGACAATAGTGAGGTCAAAGGACAGAGCTTGAAACTTGTAGTGACTGGCTCCCAGCCGAAAGCGCAAGTGTCTCCTAGATTGCCTGTCCATTTTTGTGTGGTAGTACGTATCCTGGAGATCTACTGAGCACATCCAATTGTCTTTTCCCAAAAATGGGAGTATAGACTGCATTGTCACCATCTGGAACTTGATCTTCTTTACTGATTTGTTTAGAAAGATGAGATCCAGAATTAGCCTCCAGGCCCATTTATTTACCTATTTTTTGAACTAAAAAGAATCTTGAGCAAGTTCCGAATCCTTCTTAGTCTGCGGGGACCTGTTGGATGACTCTCTTGTCTAGCAACTTTTGAATCTCTACATATGCAGATTCCTTCTCACTGGGTGGAACGTCTGGAAATTTTTTTATCTTTGGGGGGGGGGGGGGTGTGAAGGGAATGACGTAACCTCTGGATATGATGTCTTGTACCAGTTTGGCTTTTATTTGTTGCTAGGCTTCTGGGTACAAGGATAAATGACCCCCCCCCGACTGCCTCCAGAGCTGGATAATCAGGCCTCCTTTCAGGAGCACTGAAAGGGCCTCCCAAAGAAAGATTCTCTGTCACCCTGATTTTGTGGACCTCCTCTGCCATGAGGTCAGCATCTTTCATTACTGCTTCCCCTCTGCCTCTGAGGGAAGGTTCACCACGTGTGTCCTAAATTCTGTGATTTTTGGAACCACATTTTACCACTATCTGACCTTTGAGGTAAGGTCTAGTAAGCATGGAAAAATGGACTCCTATGGCAGAGTCTTTACCTCTTGTTCACACCTGGTGAGTGTGTCCTTTAACTTAGGCCCGAACAAAGATGAGCAATCAAATGGGGCGTTTACAAAGGAAGACTTAAAGGGTTCCACAAAGTCACATAAACACATCCAATAGTGCTTCCTTAGGGAAATTCCAGAACCGGCTGCTCTATTTGCTCAATCAGCTGCACATGATATGAGCCTCATGGATGTGTTGACTACTGAACTTAAGGCAGTGAGCTGAGAGGATACCTTGTCAGCAGCCCCTTCAGAAACTGAACCTTGGAAGTTATCTACTAGCTCCTTCAGGAGATCCCTCTGCAGTCTTGTGAAATGGGTAAGATAATTCAGCAATCTGACAGAAAATGGGGCTGAGAAGAAGATGCGCTTTCCATACCTGTCCGTAGTCCTGGACTCCTTGACTGGAGGATGGACAGAAGAAGATGTCTCAGAGTTCCTTCTTAGTGGCCGCGACCATGGCTTCAACTGGGACTCCTTTGGTTAAAAAGGTTTTGTCAGACGAGGATGTGATTAACTTGTTTAGCCTCCTAGGAATATGTTCCACTGAATCTGGGGACTCCCACACCTTGTGAGAAACCAGGTCTAGAAGTTCATTAAAAGCCGGAGACATCAAAGATGTGGAAGGGTGAGACCCAAAAGACTTCAGGTACACAGACTCCACTGCAGAAGGGTGGGAAGACTTCCAGCCAGCCCTCTAAGTATTTCCAGGATGTCCCCAAAGGAGACATCATCAGTAGGTGACCGTGGGGACCCTTCAGCATCATCGAGGTCCTTATACGAGGTGACAGACTCCTCTGGGGAGTCTAAGTGCTTCCTCTTGAACAGTCTCTTCTGAGGGACCTCCAAGGGAGGGTATTCTGGGGAGGTTTCAGAAGAGTGAGGGGTGCCCTGTGGGGTATCCTGAGGCCTAGGTCTCTGAGTTTCTGTGGATGCGGAGGTAAGGAGGCAGGCACAGGTACTATGGGAGAGGAATCTTGGGATAGGATTGCAGGACTGCCTCTGGAGACAGAACCCTCCTCATTCATCGAAAGCCCCTGTCCCTGATCACTGGATATCCCTGGATCCGAAGAAGCCAAAGTACTACCCAGAACCAAGGACAATGGACCAGAGGCAGAGATAGGAGACAAACTTACCTGAGCCAAGGCTCAGAGAGGCATAGTCAGTTCAGACAGATATCCGATCAGTGTCATCCCCCCGGAATAAACTGGAGTGCGTCATCTTGTAGACTCCTCCAGTTCCGATGGAACGGAAGCTGTCCAATCCATATTCGGATCCATAGAACCCGAGGTGGGTCTCAGACTCGACGGTTCCACTAATACCATCTCTGAATCGTCCGACTCAGAAGCCAGGGGCTGGATCGGAGGAGGACATGGAGCAGAAGAGGTGGATGTCGTAGGATCTGAAGCCCTAAGGGTTGGGTCCAACAGCAATTTGGCCAGCACTGGTGTCTGTAGCAATCTCTGTACCACGCGATCCACTGTCAACATCTGAAAGGCTCCTCAAATAGTGGGTCGATGGGGTAGGAGAGTTTGTTTTCTGCAGTATAAGAGACCTCAAAATAGGAGATACCAGCTCCAAGGTCGGGGACCGGCTCCTTATTTTGATCTCCATTATCACAGAGCAAGATGGGGTCAGAGCCGATGGAATTTTGTCTGAACCGGTATCTCTCGGATCTGAAGAGGACAGTCTTGATATTTTATAGGCTGGATCCAAAGAAGACTGGGAAGATCTTTTAACAGATTTTCCTGACTTGTCCAGTTTGGCAGGAGGACATTTGTCTTGATTTTGGTGAACCCGTACCTTTCTTCCAGTGCCTCTGAAAGGGGGTTTTGAGAAGACCTTTTAGACTCAGTTTATTTTTCTCTCTCCAGGAGGGCTCTATGATTAAAGGAATGACAGAGCATGACTCCTGGAAATGGACAGAACAGAGACAATAAACACAAAAGGTGTGTTTATCGGTAAGGGACAAATGTTGCTACATTTTTCAAATTTCTTGAAACCCGTTGGCCTAGAATTCTTGCCTGACATTGTTAAGGTAAAGAGCAACAAGAAAGTTCGGTTGTGTACACTTACCATAAATGTAGATGTTCGAGTGTATTCACTGTTGCAGTCATCACACTTCGGTTATCCTGCCAGGGGTAGCCCTCAACCAGAGGCTTAGTATGTCTGCGTCGGTTGCTGTCGCTTCAGTAATGACGTGAGGTCGTCAGTGGTATAAAAAAAGGCAGCAAACACCTTTACATCAGTTTTTCTTGCCCCAAATGTCAGGAGCCTCCAAATAAGGAGCTAAGTTATGGTGGAAAAACACCACCAGTAAAAAGTAAATACCAATAGCCCTGTAAGGAGTGAGGAAGAGAGAGACACACATGGGGGCTGGAGGGCAGGAAACCACAACTGCAACAGTGAATACACTCGAACATCTACATTTATTGCAAGTGTACACAATGTATTATGTACTTCGTGTTTCACTGTTGCAGTAATCACACTTGGGTTGACTCCTAAAGCTGAAGAATGGGTGGAGGCAGTCAAGAAGAGTTGGGGCTGGCTAGTATGCCCTGCAGGACTGCTGCTGCAAAACCCACCCTGGATTTGGAAAAGATAGGCAGGTGGTAATGCTTGGAGAAGGTATGAACAGAACTCCAAGTTGCAGCTTCCAGAATGTCCCTGGTAGGGACTCCTCTGAGAAAGGCTGTAGAGGTTGAAGTTGCCCTAGTGGAATGTGTTCTGACCCCCTGAGGGGGTGGTTTCCCGTGGTGCTGGTAACAGAAATGGATACAGTGTGCTATCCATTTGGAGATGGTTTGTTTTGATATGGCCTTGTCCTCTTCCCCTGGTGCAAAGCTGACAAGTAACTGGTCAGATTTCCTAAAGGGCTTAGTCCTATCAAGGTAGAATCCGAGTTGTCTGTGCACATCTAAAGAGTATAGGATCCTTTCCCCCTTATTTTGAGGCTTAGGGAAAAAGGTGGGCAAATTGATAGATTGGTTGAGTGCCACACTGGACACCACTTTAGGCATGAAAGTCGGGTTCGTCCCGAGGGAGACCCTGTCAGCATGAAAAATTATGAAGGGTTCGACAGCCGTAAGTGCTTGTAGCTCAGACACTCTTCTAGCTGAAGTGATGGCCAGAAGCAAGGCTGTTTTCCAAGAGAGGAATTTTAAGTCTGCTGACGCTGCAGATTCAAAGGGGGTAAGCATGAGCTTTTTCAACACAAAGTTAAGGTCCCAAGCAGGAGTAGGGACTCTTCTTGGTGGCCTTAAGTTGTTAGCGCCTCTCAGGAACTGCTTGATGAGAGGGTGTAAGAACAGAGGTGTCTCAGTGTTGTAAAGAGTAGAGATGGCACAGGCATGGATCTTAATGAAGAGAAGGATAGGCCCCTGTGGAGTAGGTCTGCCAGGTAATCTAGGATAAGAGGTAAGGAGAGCTGTGCTGGGTCTGCTCCTTTAGTCTGGATCCAGGAACAATAACTTTTCCACTTGTTAGCATAGGATTTTCTAGTACTGGGTTGTCTGGCTTCACGTACGACATCCAGTACCTGCTTGCTTAGGCTGGCCACTGGAGGAGAAGTCAAGGAATAAACCAGGCTGCAAGGATCAGGGTCTGCAATTGCGGATGCAAGAAATGTCCCTCCTGCTGAGTCAGGACAGTTGAGATCTGGGGGAGTGGCCATGGAGGCAATGGTGATGGACTGCGCAGCATGGCCAGTCTGGGGCAATCAGGATTTCCCTTGGTCTTTACTCCCTTATCTTGAGTAAAACTCTTGTAAGAAGAGGTAGAGGGGGAAATTAATAGATTGATAGATTTGCCCACTGGAAGGATAGGGCATCCACTTTCCAGGCCGTGCTGTGAGGTTCCCTGGTGCAGAATTTGCTGAGCTGGTGGTTGTATGGGGAGGCAAATAGGTCCACCTTCGGGGTTCCCCATTTCTGGGTCACAAGGATGAAGGTGCTGTGGTTTAATTGCCACTCGTGTGGGTCTAGGAAATTTCTGCTTAAGTTGTCTGCCAGAAAACTTTGGTTGCCTGGCAGGAATTGAGCTTGCAGGTGAATATGCATGGCTGAGGCTGTGTCCCAAAGGGTCAAGGCAAGCCTGCAGAGTGGGTAAAAGGGGGTTCCCCCATGCTTGCTGATGTAGCACATCAGACGCACACGCGCGCACACACACACACACACACACACACACACACACACACACACACACACACGCACACACACTGTTGATTAGTAGAGACCCCAGAGAGAGTAGGGATCTGAAAGCTGCCAGAGCATGCTGAACAGCTAGCATCTCTTTTTGGTTGATGTGCAGATGAATTTGATTTGGGCTCCAGTGGCCCTGAATGCACCTGCCATCCAGATGTGCACCATAGGCATAGTCTGATGCATCTGTGGTTAGGGCCTGGGTGGCATGGGGTTGTGTAAAGGGAAGCCCCTTGTTGTGGTTGCATGCTGCTGCACACCAAAGGAACTCTTCCCTTAGACAAGGTATCATAGGTATGACAAGTTTCCTGGTCTGGAGAATGTTGGCACCAAAGACTTAAGTACCACTGACGTTTTCTCATATGCAGTCTGGCATATGGAATTAGTAAAATGCAGGAGGCCATGAACCCTACAGCTTACATGAATTTCCTTGTAGACAGCTGGGTTCTGGTGGCCATTTGAGATAAGTAGCCTGTTAGCTAGGCTTGTTTTTCTGGAGTAAGGAATGAAATCTGGGATGCTGTGTCCAAGCTTGCTCCCAGGAATACAAGTTTTTGACTGGGGACTAGTTTGGATTTCTTTTCGTTAATAGTATACCCCGGGGTTGTTAGAAGATCCTTTACAAATGTCTGGTGCTGAAACAGCTTTTCCTGACCCTCTGCCTGAATCAAGCAATCATCCAAGTAGGGGTAAATTTGAATATTTTTCTGTCTGCAATAGGCAATGGCTGGAGCCAGGTATTTTGTGAAAACACTAGGAGCAGTGGATAAGCCAAAGGGAAGTGCAGAGAACTGATAATGCATAGATCCTGCCCTGAAATGTACATATTTCCTGCAGGAGTCCCCTGATTGGGATGTGCAGATAGGCCTGCTTTAGGTCTAGGGTGGCTAACCAGGCATCTTTGGACAGCATAGGGAGAAGTTGCTGTAGGGTGAGCATTTTGAATTTTGGTATGACCAGGAAGGTGTTTAGAATGGCTAGATCTAAGATTGGGCACCAGGTGCCCTCTTTTCTGGGTACCAGAAATGGTCTGGAATAAAAACCTTGGCCTATCTGTTCTGCAGGAACAGGCTGAATTGCTCTTATGAAGAGCAGGGACTGAACTTGTTTTTGTGCCTCTGCCCACTGGTTTGGAGGAAGGTCTGGGAACCCTTTTGGAGATGGCAGCGTGTGGAAATAAAATTTGTACCCATGGGATACTACGTTGAGGACCCATCGATTGTTGGTGATGGAGGTCCAGGTTTTTGCATGATGGGCAAGTTTTCCTCCTAGGGGTATGAGCAATTGGGCAGAGGTGAGTGCAAGAGTTGTGAATTCTTTCCATAAGGGGGTGGCTTAGCACTCCCTGTTTTAGAAATGGAGGTACTCAATTGCTTGGATCTCTGCATACCCTGCGACTGCAT
This sequence comes from Protopterus annectens, assembly GCF_019279795.1. Lineage (NCBI taxonomy): Eukaryota > Metazoa > Chordata > Ceratodontiformes > Protopteridae > Protopterus > Protopterus annectens. Next base: position 463,240,010 of record NC_056749.1, read on the forward strand.
TCTGGGGGGGTCTGTTGCCCCCAGGTCTAGTTTGAGGTGGACTTGAGGGGGCCGGAAAGGACCAATGTTTTGAGGGGCAATGCCTACTAAATCTTGGAGGCTGCACTTGCAAAAAATCTTTGACCGTCTGCATAGACTTAGCTTTTACTTCCATCTTTTTTAAAACCTCTTCTGCTTTGGTGCCAAACAGATTGTCCTTGTTCAGAGGTGCATCCAATAATTTTGATTTGACATGGTCTGGCAAGGTCCGCTCCTTAAGCCAGGCATGCCTTCTAACTACAGAACTTGTGACTCCTGCCCTGCAAGATGCTTTAGGGCGTCAAAACCACATTCCAGGGTATGCTTGCTGACTTGGCTTGAAGAATGCATAAGCTCCTGCAATTCTTTATTTTCTGCACAGTCAGGGAAGGTAGATCATTTTTGCTTAAGTTCCATAGTATGTTGCTGGTATTTCAGCATGTGGAACTGAATATTTAATGCTATAATGGCAAGAGTTGCAGAGGTGTATACTTTTTTACCTCATCTGTCTAAAGTTTGGGAATCCCTGTCCGAGGGGGTGGGATTCTTAGCTGTAGTTGCTTTTATTCCTTTAGCTCCTTGGGAGATGACCTCTGGATCAACAGTAGGATTTTTGAAAAGAAATTTGTGAGAGACAGGGACTCTGCAGAACCTGTCAGGTTTCCTGGGAGCAGGGGATATAGTATCAGGAGTTGGACTGGATTCCATAAAGACATCATCCACAACATTCAGAACAGTAGGGACAGCTAAGGGTCTGTGCTGTGGTAAATCTAAAAATTCTGAGTCTTTTTGGACTGAGGACAACCCTGGTATTCCCAATAGAAATGCTCTCTCAAAGCATGTGCAGTTTCCCCAAAAGAAAAATCCTCTGGAGGGGAGGCAAAAGGAATGGATTCCTCTACATCTGAATCCTCACAAGCAGATAAGGGCATGTATTCATAATCAGAAACCTCAGAGTCACTGGACTCCTGGTCAGATAAAGCTGCTGGGGACAAGTCTCTTCTTCTAGCAGGGGAAGGCTGGCTTCCCTTAATCAGCATAAGGTCTTCCGCCATTTTAAACATCTGTGATTGTGGCAAGGAAGCAGGCACTTGTGTTAGGGTCATCTTTTTTTAGGAGTAGCTTGTACTCTTGGCCTTTATAAACTCGGTAGTTTTAGAAAGAACTGAAGACGCGAAAAGTCATCAGTTTGTGTCGAATATCGGTAGTGTGAAGAACTTCCTCAGGAGCCAGTGCCTGCACAGCGGCTTCGGACCCATCCAAGGTAGAGACATCCCGCAGATTCCGTAGTCAAAGAAGAGTCTCCCGGCATATTGGACTCCAAACAGGTCTCAAAAGAGGCCTGCAAATCCATCGAAGTGGGCATCAGGGGCTGCGAAAATGCCTCGGTGAGTACCTGTGAACCGGCAACTAGTTTAACGGAAGCATCATCGGCAGTTTTGGACCTGTGCTGTCTATCTCAAGATCGGTAGTCGGATGGCTTACCGAAGCCATTTTGGAATACGGAGATCAAGAACGAAAGTATTTAGCTACAAAAAAAGCCAGACGACGAAAAGCTCAGCAGTTGAAAAAAAATCACAAAAACGCCAGCGAGGTACGTCGTAGTCTGGGCCTAAATATGTGACGCAGTAAGAATGGAAATCTCTGTGTGGTATTTGCTTTCCACAGGTGAGACAATTGTTAACTTTTTCTGACATCGGTTAGAACAAGAAAAAAGGATCCCCAACGAGGTACTTGGCTTTAGAAGACTTCAACTTCAATTTCGGAAAAGAAAACTTGGGTAGTGGCAGACTGGCACTTGTGTGACCTGCTTCTGCTTCGGGCTCCTCGGCAAGAAAGACTGATGTAATAGCGTCGGCTGCCTGTTTTTATACCACCGACGACCTGACGTCAGTACTAAAGCAACACTAACAGACACAGAAATACTAAGCCACTTGTATTCGGGCTGACTAAGGACTACCCCTAGCAGGATAACCAAAGTTTGATGACAGCAACAGTGAAACACGAAGATCAACAACAAAAACAAAGGAGTTATTTTTTATTTATTTTTTTAACCCTATAACTTAAAAGGGTGAAGCTGATAGAAAAATACAAAAAGCACATGGGGGGAACAATAAAGCCCTCTAACTTATACAGGCCTTAACACAGAACACACAGAAGGCAGAAACACTTAATCTTCTAATTTAAACAGACTGTACAATGACGCTACACTAATTAAAAAAACAGTGAATGAAGAACAGGAACAGCGGGGAGAAGGGGATAAAGCCTTCCAACTAAAATGGGCTGCTTGACAGTTCTCTAATTTAAACAAACTATCACAGTACAAGACAAATACAAAAATATTAGCAAGAAGGGATATAAGGCCAAGAGAACAGACGATGGCCAAAGGCCAGCAATAAAACACAGTAATAAGAAAGCACTCAGCTAAATTGGTTAAAGATCTACATATCTTGTTAAGGTGAAAAAAATACCTAAAAAAAATGGTCATACTTGTACAGAGCTAGCAGACGAACGTTCGATCTGTTTAGCGACAAATAAGATCAGGGGATGGTCCCGGAGCATGCTGGGATCGGGATTTAGGCATGAGCTGGTAGAGACTCAAGATTGTAAATAAGAACAAGATGGATCTGAGGATCCAATCCGAACCCAACCTAGTAAGAATGAAGGTGAGACAGGACAACATCACATTTACTTAGCACTTTCATCTAGGCTTCATCAGAATAAAAAATGTCAACCAACCATATATACTGTTCTACACAGTGAATTAAACAATTAACTGAGGAATCAAACAATTAAATTCTAGAATCTTCAGCAAAGCAGCAGTTAAAGCAACATTACACAATATAACAACCACAACTTATAAAAAACACTTAATACAAATGCTATCGATTCCAGGATGCTTATCTGCTTGTAGCCTAAACGGCCAAAAAGTGAAACGCAATTTTTTTTAAATAATCACAACTCCTTACATCCCTCGGGATCGTGTCTAATACAAAAAAAAAATAAAATAAGGTGCATAAAATCTACATATACAGTAAAATGCTTATAAAGAGCATTGTTGGTTTCACAGTTTTTTTTTTCAAAAAACTTTTTATTTATTTCATATAGAAGAAAAACAAAGTTGTTAATGAGCATTACATGAAAAATTGAGAATGTAGGCATATCTAATATAATACAAAGCTCTAGAACATGGTACAATATATACAATATATATACATAACTAGACTAACCTACAACTAGACTAAACTAAACTAAATTTAACTAATTTCAACTAAGATGCTACCAAAAGAAAAAAAGTAAGATGAAAGAGGAAAATTGAGGATATGAAGGATCAAAAGGATCACCTGGTCTAGATTGGGACAAGAGCTATACCGAACTGTAACCCCAATTAAGTACAAAGAATTAGTTCGAATAACTTTTTCCAAATTTTTTCAAAGATGATTTTTTTTCCTGGGTCCTATTATTATAAATTTCTGTGCTGATATAACAGCCATCTCCCTGAAATTATTCCAAGAGAGTTTGGTGCGATCCAGCCAATTTTTAGTACTATAAAGTTTAATCAATGAGCATAAAGAGATTAGAATATGTATGTCTAGTTTAGAGAGGTTTATAGTAGGTATGTGGAGGATCGCTAGCTCCCAAGAGAGTGTAGATTTGTGGTAACCCATTTTCTCAAGACGAACTTTTAATGAAGTTCAGAGTTTATGGGAATGTGTACAGGACCAAAGTATATGTAGAAGGCCAGCGTTTGGGAAAGAGCAGCATGTGCAGGAGGGAGTATTATTGGGATCAAATTTATTAAGTACAGTAGGAGTATAGTACAAATTATTATTAACCATTAGTTGAGTATATATGAGCTTTTTAAATGGGGAGAGTTCTAAGGTGTTTTTTATAGCTGACAGTTTTTGTTTCTCTGTGAAAGGGGTTCCAAAATTGTCCCAGTAGTTAGAGAAAAGGCAAGCCGAGCTATGTGTTGTGGAATTCAAGAGGTTGTACGATTTGGAAAGCATTTTCTCTGAACTTGAAAGAGCTTGTATAACCTCAAGTAGTTTGGTCATATCTTGATTAATGGTCTGGTTAGAAGGGAATTTTGATGTTATTAATTCTCTTAGTTGGCAAAGGATCACTGTGTACTTATTATTCACTTTGAGAATTAGGTGCAGGGCAGGAAGTGTTATATTCTTGTATTTGAGAATGTCCCATACTACAACATCTTTAATGAGAGGAAAATCTGATAGACTAATCATCAAGTTGTTTATCTTGATGTTGGGGTTTAGGTGAAGGGGTTGAAGTAAAGAAAGGGCTTTATCAAGGTGGATAGATCTCATCAAAGAATGGAATATTTTGATTTTATGTTTTAAATTGCTAGATAATTTGGAATTCTTGAGAGCTTCTGGAGAGAGGAAGGGGAGAGCTTTGGAATTGATTTTACTGTCTAGAACATGTTGATACCATAGTTTTATCCAAGAAGGAGCAGAGTTATAATCTTTCATATTTAGGTTAGAGATGGACAAAATTCTATTTGCACAAATAATCATATAGTAGAGCTGAAAGTAAGGTAGTCCCAGACCGCGCCTACTTTTTGGGTAAACTAGTTTCAAGTATAGTAGCCTAACTGATTTGGGAAACCAAATAAATTTGGCTAATTCTTTTTTAATCTTAGAAAAGAGTATTGGATATCTTAAGATCGGACGTTCTAAAATGGTAAAGAAGTCTGGGTAAAATATTCATCTTCACTATCGCAGCTTTGGATAGCAGAGAGAGATTCATTTGTTTCCATCTGTGGAGGTCTTGTAGTATTTTAGACCATAATCTGATTAGGTTGTTTTGAAGCATGGAATCTTGGTTATTGTCAAAGTGTATGCTGATATATGTGATATTGAAAGTAGTCTGAAATGGAGATTCCGGAAAGTAGTGAGATTTATGACCACCTGGATTAATAGGAAAAATGTGTGATTTCTTATGGTTAATCTGAAGCCTTCGAGAATTTATTAATAGAGTTAGTTATTTTAATTAGATCTGTATTAGGAAATTGAAAACACAGATTAAGGTCATCTGCGAAAGCAGAGAGCATTATATTTGTGTTAAGGACTCTAGGGATCCAGTGGAAGGAGTTTTGAGCAATATAGAGGAAGAGAGGTTCAATAAAAAGATTAAAAAGAAATGGGGATAGAGGGCAGCCTTGCCTTGTACCGTTCTCTAAAACGGATATAAAAGGAACAGCTGAGGGTTGATGAATATTGAACTGTAACAAATCATAATACATTTGCTTGGAAAATAATTTCATTCTGAACCCAGTAAAAATCTTGTATATATTATTTTTTTTTACCTTAAATAAAGGTTCAGAAAAAAGAAAGGTCTTCTGCAGGGAAATGTGAAGAAAAATGTTCGACAAAATCAGAATCATGTTGTGAAGAAAATCCTCAACAACATTTTACAACCAATTCCTTGCTCTTCTGACCAACAATCAGTGTCAGAAAGAGACTGAACTCTCTACCTGCTTTAACTGCTTGAAAGGACGGGAAAAAGCAGAAATCAACTTCCTAGCCACTCCAAGCAAAAAGGTTATCGGTTTGTATTTTTTTTAGCTTATTCTGGGACCTTAGTCTTGCAGCTTCATTTGCAGCTGTGGGAAGACTGTGAATTACTGCCGGAGCTTAACACTGTCTCTGTCTATATTATATATAAACACACATTATATATATATATATATATATATATATATATATATATATATATATATATATATATATATATATATATATATATATATATATATATATATACACACATACATATATACAAACACACACATACATATATACAAGGGCGCCCACAGGCAGGTGCAAGGGGGTGCACTTGCACCCCCCTGGAAATGGCTGGCCAGGAGATTAATTTACTTCTAATTAAAAAAAAAAATTAAGGGCTTTCTTCTTTAAGAACTCCCTTTGCATCCGGTCGTACAAATGGAGGTGCTTGCGACCTGTTTTCGTCTTTTCCATATGTGCGGATGGTTTAAGTCTTTATCTTCTGCATTCGCGCGTAAAATTTGAATTCTAGATGGGTGCGCCAGCAGAGATGCCGTGTTGTGTCCAGGAAGAGGGTTGCCATTAAAATCTGAGCAAGCAAGCGGTTTCAGGAGCAGAGAGGGATTCCACAAAGGTAGGAGCTCCTTTGGTCATTTGCAACATTTCACACAACTAAAATTACAAAGCCTAGAACACTGGCTTAAATAATCAATGTTTTATTAAATGCAAATAAATCTTAGCCATTCATATTTCACTTAGGTGAAATCTCAATTAATTTACAAAATATCACACCAGAAGAACAAGTTGTCCATGCCAAACTTAAAGGGATATTTATAAATCATAAATTATCCTTCAAGAACCATATTGGCTATGTAAACTGAAAATTCAAAACACTACCTAACAGAAATAGTACTGCAAATATAGTCCAGATTCTGTTACTACCTACATTACTTTGATTCTTCTATTCATTCATTTATTTAGTTACAATTTGAATACACTGCTTTTTAATTTTTCCTGCAACAAACACATATGTGCTACCTACTAAGCTGTTCATATAACATTATGGGTAGTTTTGAAGTAGTTTTGTAATATGCGTCATAAGGTTTCTGTTAATATTTGCTAGTTAGTTTAATCAAGTATGTATATTACTTTAATTCAGATAGCTTAGTTTTCTTTTTAAGTTCAGTTTGACATTACTGTTTAGTTGATTATAGTTTAGAGCTCAGTTAGTCTCTTAGGTAATGATTTACATGGGTTTAAATGTTCTGGTGAGGTTGCTTAGTATTTATTTTACTGTATGTATCTAGTATTATTTTTTCAGTTTGCTTAAGTGAGGCTTAGGTACCATGTTAAACACTCTTGGAGTAGTGATGAATACTTTGATAATATGCATAGAATAAGAATAAAATATTTACTCTCTGTACCATATACTTGTCCATCACTACCACTTCTCAGGTTGTGTTGTTAGATTAGATAGGTAGACAGATAGATAAACACACACACACACACACACATATATATATATATATATATATATATATATATATATATTATTGACAGATAAGCAGGCAAACAGAGAGACAGACAACGGAACACAAAGAATTACACATACATACCCAGTTGGAGTTCCATAACAAATATATAATACTTATTACTCATCTTTTATAAATGGTGAAGAAATGGGATAGATAAGAAAGTAATAAAAGGGAGAACAGAAAGCAGGGACAGACACAACGACTACTATAAGGCATGAAAGGGGATTGGGGAAATAAGGATGATTCATTAATTATGTATGTATACATGTATTCATGCAGTCATTCTTAGAAAGAGCCCTTTTTCATATATAGGAAATAAGTGTATCAGATGAAACAGAGAAAGAAGAGCAGACAGCAGGGTCAGACAGACCAATCTAAACAGAAATACAGACACTTGCAGTGGAAAAAACAAAAGGTAGGGAGGACAGCAGATAAGAACAGACATACAGGGGATTTACAAGGGATGGACAAGTGATCGTGGTCAAGGCTGGAAAATTTAAAAGGAATGTAGAAAGACACATAAGGGATGGAAAACACCAAGATTGGGATAGGGTAGCATCCTTGCACAGTTGTATGCCAGGCATCACTCACTTGGGTGGATAATATTATAGGATCATAGGAAGTTACTAGGCTATTGGCCCTGAGGCCCTTATAAGCCCAGGCAAGAGTTTAGCCCATGTTTAGACAAGTCAGCACCCAAAGCCCCTGTCCAGCAGAGACGCAGGTAAAATCCCAGGGATGCATTTTCTGTTTCCCATCTAGTTATCCAGATTGCACTTATAAAGGGATAATGAGGTACTCTGCTTGACATGGAGAGGGTGTCTATTCCACAGATGGTGGAGTCTCTGGGATACAAATCTGTCCCATCAACAAGTCCTATTGATGTCACAGACCAGGTTGAGGTCACGCATGCGTGTTACTCGGGTGGAGTTGGACTTGTGGACATGCAGTAGTCCCATCAAGGCAGGGTCTGAGATTGCTTTGTATGCCAGACAGGGGTCACATCTGAGGAGTCTGTATGAAACTGAGTAGAGGGACACGGCTTTTAGCCTATCTGAATTGAGGCCCTGAATTCTCCTGTTGAGGAACCTCTGTGTGGTCTCTCCAGCTGCTGCATGTGCTTTGTAAAGTACATGCCGAAGGGGGCATTGTACTCAGTAATTGGCCTTATAAGAAAAGAATACATGGATGTTATGACCTCCTTGTCCCTGGATGAGATACCCTTACTTATGAGGTGGGCCATGTAGAAAGCTTTCCATACAACGGTAGCAACACGGTGGTCAAAAGTCAGGTTGCTATCAAGCTGGGTGCCCAAATCCCTCACGACTGATAACATGCTTAGGATGTTGTTATTAATGTGATAATATGTGATGACGTCACTTTCCCCAAAGGGGATGATGATGCATTTTTTGGCATTCAGCCTGAGGCCATGTTTCTGGTACCAGTCATTTGTTTCGGTGAGACCCTCTTGGAGGACGTCCACATCACTTGGGGAATTGATAACCGCTCCCAGCTTGCAGTCATCAGCAAAATTGGTCACCCACAGCCCACTGGTTTTGGCCTGCATCTCAGAGAAGTATATCCCAAATAACAGAGGCCCCAAGACCAATCCCCTGGGGTATGCTGCTCATTTCGGGTCTACTGCTTGAGGTAGCTTCCTCTATTTTGATTAGGTGGGCTCTATCAGTGAGCCAGTTTACTACCCATCTGGTAACATATGGAAAGATGCCTAGCTGAGAGAGTTTTTCTATTATGCTCGAGTGGGGAATAGTGTCAAAGGCTTTGGCCAGGTCAAGGTAGGAGGTGTGTACCATCTTCCTCTTGTCCAATGCTATGGTGACTGTCTCAAAGTCAACCAGATTTAACAGACATGACCTCCCCTTGACAATGCCAAACTTTGTGGCGTCAAGTGTTTGGAGGTTGGCAATGCCACTGTTAATGAGGTCCATGTTAATCCATTCCATGGTCTTGCAGCTGAGGCTAGTTAGGCTGTTGGGGCTATAATTTCCCAGATTGGTGGACACTCCACCTTTGTGTAAAGGGATGACAGTGGCAGTCCTCCACTCGGCTGGGACAAAGCCGGTACTCAGGCTTTGGTTGAATAGGGTGACTAATGGTGCTGCAAGTTCATGCCTGAGTTCATGTAGGATGCAGCCGGGGATGTTTTCAGGTCCCATAGAGGCTGTATTTTTTACCTTTGAGAGAAAAGTGAGGACATGTTCCTCTAGAGAAAAAGGGAGGGGGCAGGTCCTGACGATGTCCTGATTTACTGATGGGGGGACAGAGGGGTGAAGTTTTTGCTGGATCTGTCAGCCAGTAGGTTGGCTTTATCTACAGCATTTGTGTACGTGGTATCCTTGACTACCAGTTATGAACAGATCTGGGTGCTTCCTTTGAGATTGCGGACATATGTGAAGAAGGCCTTATGATTGTCTCTAGTAGATGTGGTCAATTTGGAGTCTAAGTTGGCTTTACAGGATTTCACTAGAGCTCTTATTTGCCTGTTCAGGCTAAGGAGAGATTACTTCGAATTGGGCACCTGCTCCTTCTTGGTCTTAGGCTGCAATTTTTTCCTTTTGTTATATACTTTATTGCAGATGTCCACCAGACAGGTTTACTCTTCCTTGCGGAGGATTATTTTGTCCTGTTGGGTATTCATGATTCCATGCATCTATATAAATGCTCGTATAGTACTTTGGTACAGATTTGGATATTGGTGCCAGTTCCTACAGAGGGGAAGGAGGCTGTGAAACTGTTTATACCATTCCTCAGGAGATTGTAATCAGCTTTGGAGAGGTTTTTTTGTTTGACCCTAGCTAGAGGAGGTCAGGGGGAGATGGTGACCTCGAAAGTGACTGCTTTATGGTTGGATCTTGCCAGGGAAGGGAAAAAAAGAAAAACCCCGTTAGGG